>NC_136594.1:1179077-1211577 GCF_910589615.1 Taurulus bubalis | reverse complement strand
CGGTAGGGGTGAGAAGCCCTTTTTGTTTAGCCGTGTTTTCTCCCGTTTTCTGGTAGAGAGATGGGTAAGACACCTGTATGTTCTTTTGTTCCTTTTGTGGTAGGGAAGTTAGATTACGTGCACAGATTGTTTTGTTGGTTATTTTGGGCCAGGCTCACCCTGAAGAATGTATGACACCGGGTGGAAAATAAAAGCATCATTGAACTACTTCTCTGCAGCATTGGTCCTAATTTGGGAGGTGGGGAGACCCGTCCGTATGTTGTGCTCAGGCTCCCCTAGGCCGGGCGTAACAGTGTGTGTGTGTCTCTGTGTGTGTGTGTGTGTGTGTGTGTGTGTGTGTGTGTGTGTGTGTGTGTGTGTGTGTGTGTGTGTGTTTATTTAAAACTATGGACAAGGACAACAAAGACAGGACAGATATAGGTAAGGGAAATACAGGAAAGAAATAGGTAAATATATACAAAAAAAGAACAAAAATAAAAGATATATATATATTTATATATAAACTGTATATAAGCACCAATGATCAACAATAACATAATAAATAAATCGTCTACAAATAAAATGTTCTGTAAGTTGGAAATAATAGTGGAAATAAATACATTATACATGTATATACACTGTAAAACATCACAGCCCTGTTTAGTTATGTCCTCTTACTTCTTCTCTTTAACTCAAAGAGCTCTGACAAGTTTTAGATTTTAACTTAACTGTTCAAGTTAAAAGTTAAACTTACAGTAATTACTTTTTTAGATTTGTTAGTGTTAATTGAACTTGGCTCTTTAAGTTATCAGTAAAAAAAAAAGAAGAGTCAGAAAAAGGGGGAGTGAGGGTTTAAAAAAGCAAACGCTGTCATGTTTGTGTTTTAGGTAAACTGTCTTTTTTAAACCATAGCCAGGTTGATTCAGGTCATAATCTACTGGTTAAACACTGCAGAAAAGTCATAAACTTAAATTCCAATGAAAATATAGGCATTTTGTGGTAAACAAGAAAGGACTATTTCCACCGGCGGAGGGATTCTATTAACCTGACAACCTCCAGTGAATGAGGCGGAGCAATTCACCGTTACTTTCCACCTGTAACAAGTAGAGCGGACTGAGCAGCGCTGAGGACTCTTCTCCCTTTGCTTCAGTACAGAAGGTGAGATTAAATTATGACTAAGGATTTTTCTTAATTAATAGCATGTGTAACGTTAGTAATGTAACACAGTTATGTAACTAGGTCGTGCTTTTCAATGGTCTGGAAAGGCTTAGATACTTTGTGGCTTTAATGTTTAGCTAGCTTAACGATGTCCCTTAATAGTTTTACCCATGAACTTCTTCTAAGACAAATGGTTGACCTATTTTATCCGTCCTGCAGTTGATAGCACGTAATTAATGTAGAAGTATAAGCTATTGGTTCATTGTGTGTGTGTGTGTGTGTGTGTGTGCGTGTGTGTGCACACAGAGATGATGACACGGATTTGGGGAAATAGTTTTCTCCTGTTGTAGATTAAAAACATTAGTTTAAAATCCCCTTTGCTATGTTTTACACAGTTACACTGAGCGTCCAAGTGTAATGTAAACTATTGAATATTACGTTTGAGCTAACCCAATAAACTGACTGGAAGTGTATTTGAAACTTAGATGTGTAATACTTGCTTTATACTTTCTTTTGTAAACTAGAGGATTATTAAGCAGAGAGTAAACACCTGTTATATTTATATAAAATAAAAATATTGAGCTCAGAGACGATCATCTACATGAGCTCAGAGACGATCATCAACATGAGCTCAGAGACGATCATCTACATGAGCTCAGAGACGATCATCCAGCATGAGCTCAGAGACGATCATCTACATGAGCTCAGAGACGATCATCCAGCATGAGCTCAGAGACGATCATCAACATGAGCTCAGAGACGATCATCTACATGAGCTCAGAGACGATCATCAACATGAGCTCAGAGACGATCATCCAACATGAGCTCAGAGACGATCATCCAGCATGAGCTCAGAGACGATCATCTACATGAGCTCAGAGACGATCATCTACATGAGCTCAGAGACGATCATCTACATGAGCTCAGAGACGATCATCCAGCATGAGCTCAGAGACGATCATCTACATGAGCTCAGAGACGATCATCAACATGAGCTCAGAGACGATCATCCAGCATGAGCTCAGAGACGATCATCAACATGAGCTCAGAGACGATCATCCAGCATGAGCTCAGAGACGATCATCCAGCATGAGCTCAGAGACGATCATCAACATGAGCTCAGAGACGATCATCCAGCATGAGCTCAGAGACGATCATCCAGCATGAGCTCAGAGACGATCATCAACATGAGCTCAGAGACGATCATCCAGCATGAGCTCAGAGACGATCATCCAGCATGAGCTCAGAGACGATCATCTACATGAGCTCAGAGACGATCATCCAACATGAGCTCAGAGACGATCATCTACATGAGCTCAGAGACGATCATCAACATGAGCTCAGAGACGATCATCTACATGAGCTCAGAGACGATCATCCAGCATGAGCTCAGAGACGATCATCAACATGAGCTCAGAGACGATCATCTACATGAGCTCAGAGACGATCATCAACATGAGCTCAGAGACGATCATCCAACATGAGCTCAGAGACGATCATCTACATGAGCTCAGAGACGATCATCTACATGAGCTCAGAGACGATCATCTACATGAGCTCAGAGACGATCATCCAACATGAGCTCAGAGACGATCATCCAGCATGAGCTCAGAGACGATCATCAACATGAGCTCAGAGACGATCATCCAGCATGAGCTCAGAGACGATCATCTACATGAGCTCAGAGACGATCATCCAGCATGAGCTCAGAGACGATCATCAACATGAGCTCAGAGACGATCATCCAGCATGAGCTCAGAGACGATCATCCAGCATGAGCTCAGAGACGATCATCAACATGAGCTCAGAGACGATCATCCAGCATGAGCTCAGAGACGATCATCTACATGAGCTCAGAGACGATCATCAACATGAGCTCAGAGACGATCATCCAGCATGAGCTCAGAGACGATCATCCAGCATGAGCTCAGAGACGATCATCTACATGAGCTCAGAGACGATCATCTACATGAGCTCAGAGACGATCATCCAACATGAGCTCAGAGACGATCATCAACATGAGCTCAGAGACGATCATCCAGCATGAGCTCAGAGACGATCATCCAACATGAGCTCAGAGACGATCATCTACATGAGCTCAGAGACGATCATCTACATGAGCTCAGAGACGATCATCAACATGAGCTCAGAGACGATCATCCAGCATGAGCTCAGAGACGATCATCCAGCATGAGCTCAGAGACGATCATCTACATGAGCTCAGAGACGATCATCAACATGAGCTCAGAGACGATCATCTACATGAGCTCAGAGACGATCATCCAACATGAGCTCAGAGACGATCATCAACATGAGCTCAGAGACGATCATCTACATGAGCTCAGAGACGATCATCAACATGAGCTCAGAGACGATCATCCAACATGAGCTCAGAGACGATCATCCAGCATGAGCTCAGAGACGATCATCTACATGAGCTCAGAGACGATCATCCAACATGAGCTCAGAGACGATCATCCAACATGAGCTCAGAGACGATCATCCAACATGAGCTCAGAGACGATCATCTACATGAGCTCAGAGACGATCATCTACATGAGCTCAGAGACGATCATCTACATGAGCTCAGAGACGATCATCCAACATGAGCTCAGAGACGATCATCAACATGAGCTCAGAGACGATCATCCAGCATGAGCTCAGAGACGATCATCAACATGAGCTCAGAGACGATCATCTACATGAGCTCAGAGACGATCATCAACATGAGCTCAGAGACGATCATCCAGCATGAGCTCAGAGACGATCATCCAGCATGAGCTCAGAGACGATCATCTACATGAGCTCAGAGACGATCATCCAGCATGAGCTCAGAGACGATCATCCAGCATGAGCTCAGAGACGATCATCCAGCATGAGCTCAGAGACGATCATCCAGCATGAGCTCAGAGACGATCATCCAGCATGAGCTCAGAGACGATCATCCAGCATGAGCTCAGAGACGATCATCCAGCATGAGCTCAGAGACGATCATCCAGCATGAGCTCAGAGACGATCATCCAACATGAGCTCAGAGACGATCATCCAGCATGAGCTCAGAGACGATCATCCAGCATGAGCTCAGAGACGATCATCTACATGAGCTCAGAGACGATCATCCAACATGAGCTCAGAGACGATCATCCAACATGAGCTCAGAGACGATCATCCAGCATGAGCTCAGAGACGATCATCTACATGAGCTCAGAGACGATCATCTACATGAGCTCAGAGACGATCATCCAGCATGAGCTCAGAGACGATCATCTACATGAGCTCAGAGACGATCATCCAGCATGAGCTCAGAGACGATCATCCAGCATGAGCTCAGAGACGATCATCCAGCATGAGCTCAGAGACGATCATCTACATGAGCTCAGAGACGATCATCCAGCATGAGCTCAGAGACGATCATCCAGCATGAGCTCAGAGACGATCATCCAACATGAGCTCAGAGACGATCATCCAACATGAGCTCAGAGACGATCATCCAACATGAGCTCAGAGACGATCATCCAGCATGAGGTCAGAGACGATCATCCAACATGAGCTCAGAGACGATCATCCAACATGAGCTCAGAGACGATCATCCAGCATGAGCTCAGAGACGATCATCCAGCATGAGCTCAGAGACGATCATCCAACATGAGCTCAGAGACGATCATCCAACATGAGCTCAGAGACGATCATCCAACATGAGCTCAGAGACGTGCCCACAGGCTTCATGTTGATGGCACAATCTACTGCCTTGACCTGCAGTAACCCGTAATATGAACGACACCTTGAGTTCCTTTATGAACATTAAACCGGACCAGTGCTCAGAAGCAAACTGCTCAGATAAATGGTAAATGTACTGTACTTGTGTTTCTCTCTTCTAGTCTTCTGACCACTCAGCTGGGGATCGAACCGCCGATCCTCTGATTGAAGGACGTCCCTGTTCTACCGCTGATCCAGTCACCCAAGATTATAATAATATAATAATAAATATAGCCAGTAAAACTCAAACACATCTCAAAGTCAAGCTTGGTTGAGAAATGTAAAATGGACTAAAACTCTTCTAAACTGTGGATTGGTTGTTTTAACACGTAAAACCTTTTGTGAGGCTGTTAGAATTATGTTTAAGAAATGTTATAACAATGAAAGCTTTATTATTTGGTTTTATGAAGTTCTCAGTATCTCACATTTTGCCTCTGCACAGCCACACAACCTCATCTCATCTGTCTCTAATTCTATTATTCTCCTTTTTTTTTAAGGATCCAACTCAGTCATGCGCAGTGGCGGCTGGTGATTTTTTTTGGGGGGGGCGCAGTTGGGCGGCGCGGTTTAAATAGCACTCCACAATGAGAAGAAAAGAGGTTTTGAGTAGAATATTCTAAAAACAAAGCTTTAGTGCTCAACACTGTCCAATAACAACTGTCAACAAACTGTAACTGTGGGCATGAGAGGTTCAGAGCAGGTTTAAGAAACATTGGGTTGGGTTTCAGAGGCTTACAGAATAAAAGAGGTGCCCACACCCTCACATGAAAGAGGTTTAGAGCAGAATAGAGTCAGAAAGAGAGACATCACATGTTACATTGGGTGTTTGACAGAGTAGGCCCCACTGCTTGTAAAGAAATGTAAACTGGGGCCCTGCAGTAAGGAGGCACTGGTGAGGTGGTCTTTGAAGGCAACGCGTTCCCTGGTGTGTCCAAGTATGGTGTCACCAACCTACAGATAAATATATAGAGAGAGACAAGATGTGGGGAATATCTACTACAACCAGGCTTCATACTACAGACAAAAGCCAACAATCAGAGTTGACAAAAAACTATGTTTTGTGTGTCTTGATGGCTGATCAACAGACTAAAGGCCAGGAGCACCTTGATGCTCTAGCCTGGAGCTATGACACACACACACACACACACACACACACACACACACACACACACACACACACACACACACGCACACACACACACACACACACACACACACCTACACACACACACACGCACACACACACACACACAGGGTTGAATTGGTATTTTAGATAAAGTTATAGTCTGATATGATATCCACCCAGATCTAACAATGTCCAGCATGTGTCCTGCTGTGTGAAAGATGAAACATTAAACTCTCACACAGGCATCTGCTGATGTTGACACTCACCTCTGCAGCGATCCTTCAAGCTCATCTTCCTTCATCGCCCGGCGCTTCCTTTTGTGCGCCCGAAGATTCTCGTTCCATCCGCCAATGAGAAGCTGTCCTCGCCGTAACGCCCCTGAAACGTTTGCTGGCTTCCATAGACTCCCATTGGTCCGGCGCCCCGAGAGGGGCGGGGCTTTCCTCAGTGATGATGAACGCGATATATTATATTTGGTCACATTTAACTGGTTTTAAGTGGTTGTTGACAGGGGCCACACACATTTAGCGCGTCAACACGGTATATTTCTTATTTAAATTATGTGGTACATAATGTTTTGTTTTTGTGACAGTATATATTATTTATTTATTTTCTTCTTCTTTTCATCGCAAAACTTTAAGAGGGGCGGCGCCCTCTATTGACGCACCGCCACTGGTCATGTGTCTCCATTTTTTGGAGCATTTACAATGTTCTTGTTCATATTAAAATTGTATGAATCTTTGTATTCATCTCTAATTTGTCAGAGTACAACCACACCTCCTGTTAGTGTCAGATTGCCTCCACTTGTATGAACAATGCACAGAATTCAATTTAAATCTTTTGAGTCTCTTGTCCTTCAGTGAAAAAGTCATGTTTTTTCTATATATATTTTCCATTTGGGTGTGTTGAGATGTACTTGTAGCGAATGTTTCAGTATGTGTATATTTTCTTCCAATAAATGTTATATCTTTTGAACAGAAGTAAGAATTATTGGTCATTTCTTTTTTATAAAGCAGGCACACTTTCAATTATCAGTAAAAATAACGTTTATATGCAAGTTGAAACAAATTTGGAATGTAAGTCCTCTTAACTTGAAAAGGCAAGTTGTTTACATGGTGAAGTTATTCTAACTTGTAACTGTGTGTTACATTAAAGCTCAAATGTGCGTTTGTTTGACTAGTTATTCTACTCGGCCCAGAACACCTCAGAAATCAAGTATCTGATGATATGGTTTCTCTGGATGGCATCGCTCTGGCATCTACCACCACCGTAAGGAATCTCTGAGTTATCTTTGTCCAGGACCTGTCCTTTGGCTCTCACGTGAAACAGATCTCAAGGTCCGCCTTTTTTCACCTACGGAACATCTCAAAGATCCGGCACATCCTGTCTCAACGCGATGCAGAAACATTGATCCATGCATTTGTTACCTCAAGACTGGATTACTGTAACTCCGTATTATCCGGCTGCTCTGGTAAATCCTTGGATCTCTCCAGTTGATCCAGAATGCTGCAGCTCGTGTACTAACGAGGACACGGAAGAGAGATCACATTACTCCTGTACTAGCTGCTCTCCACTGGCTTCCTGTAAGATCGAGAATCATATTTAAAATCCTTCTCCTTACCTACAAAGCCTTAACTGGTGATGCACCATCATATCTTAAGGACCTTATAGTGCCATATAGTATTATAGTATCATATTACCCCACTAGGCAGCTTATAGTGCCATATTACCCCACGAGAGCATTGCACTCACTGAATGCAGGGTTACTTGTGGTTCCCAGAGTGTTTAAAAGTAGGTTGGGGGCTAGAGCTTTCAGTTATCGGACTCCTCTTCTGTGGAATCAGCTTCCACTTTCAGTCCGGGGGGCAGACAGTCACCTCATTTAAGAGTAGACTTAAGACTTTCCTCTTTGATGGCGCTTATAGTTAGGGCTGTTTCAGGCTTATAGTTAGGGCTGTTTCAGGTTTATAGTTAGACCTGTTTCAGGCTTATAGTTAGACCTGTTTCAGGTTTATAGTTAGACCTGTTTCAGGCTTATAGTTAGGGCTGTTTCAGGCTTATAGTTAGACCTGTTTCAGGTCTATAGTTAGACCTGTTTCAGGCTTATAGTTAGACCTGTTTCAGGCTTATAGTTAGGGCTGGCTCAGGTTTGCCTCGGTCCTCCCCCCTGCCATGGATCGTGGCTGACTGGAACGGGTCCTGCCTGCTGCCATGGCCCTGCTGATGCCCCTCCTCTCTACCTCCTTCTGCTTAATGGGTCGTGGTTATCTGGATCATGGATCATGCCTACTACTCATTATATGAATAATTTCTGTCATATTCATGTAATGTGCTGTAACTCCGTTACGTTGTTCGTTCTGGTCACATGACATCTATTCTTCTGTCCATCCGGGGAGAGGGATCCTCCTCTGTTGCTCTCCTGAAGGTTTCTTCCCCTTTTCCCTGTGAAAGGGTTTTCACTATCTTTTTGGGGGAGTTGTTCCTGATCCGATGTGAGGTCCCGGGACAGGATGTTATGTTACAGACTGTAAAGCCCTCCGAGGCAAACTTGTATTTGTGATGTTGGGCTATATAAAATAAACTGAATTGAATTGAATTGAATTGAAAGTTGTCTTGAACTGATAATGTAAAAACATATCTTCTCATCTTGGCCCTTT
Source organism: Taurulus bubalis (assembly GCF_910589615.1). NCBI lineage: Eukaryota > Metazoa > Chordata > Actinopteri > Perciformes > Cottidae > Taurulus > Taurulus bubalis. The sequence continues at coordinate 1,202,901 of NC_136594.1, read as the reverse complement.
GACCACTTCTGTACATTCAATGCAGGATTTAAGTGACAAATCAATCAGCGAGGTAGGTCAATTATATGGTGTTTAATAAGAATAAACCAACTGTCTCTTTATTTTTTAATTGTCATCATTTATTTCCTCGTGAGCAACACATGCTGTTCCATGTAGGAATGTTTGGTTCTAAAATGACAAATATAACAAGTAAATACATGAAGTATACAACTATGCTGCAAAGCAACATTGACTATCAGAGGAAATAAACGTCATTAAATACATCTGTATCAATAACCTAGCTAATTAACAAAGACACAAGTAAATGTAACTTAATGTATACACGTATACTGCCACCTGCTGGTAGAAAGGTGAACTGCACGCTGGTCTCCTCAGGCTCTGCTCTGTGTTCACTCAAGAAACGGCACAATGAGGTGGAAATATAGATATGATGCTAACAGCAACAACTCTACACACATTACTTTGATTAAACTATATGACCAACTGTGTTGCATTAAACAATGCAGCGATTAATTGAACAGTTGATTCGTGCTGTGTACATAATATATACATGCATATTAAACTGCCTGTAGTCACGACTGTTGCTAACATATCCAGGTTTATTTATTTATATTGATTAATTGTTCTTCTAACATTAATGTTCTTCTAACATTACCTTTCTACGTGTTTGCATCATAGAAGACTGTAAATAAGAATATTTTGTACAAGCTTTTATTTTGACATGAAAAGAATCGGCTCGTATTCTCGTTTCTTCGTTTTTGGATTCAGACCCAGGCACGAGAACCGGAAGTGGGTCCGTGTGCGTTTCCTGCCTACGGCAATAAGACTTTACAACAAGTCACCGCTTGCTAGATCCTCTGTGGATTAATTCATCACTGTATACGTGTATGATATTACAGTTCACATACATACTTTGCATTTTCTATATTGTTTGCATTTAATTTGCTTAATTAATGAATACACTCTGCGGCTGTAAATATATTTCATTCCAGTTAGTTGTATTCTATTCTTTTGTGTATATATATATATATATATATATATATATATATATATATATATATATATATATATATATATATATATATATATATATATATATGTTTATATTTTACTTTACTTTTATTTATTTTATATTGTATATATCTTTCATCCCTGTTGCTTCTTTATATATTTTATCTTGTGTGTTTATTTGTATCTTCAAGTTGTAAGGCGCTACTATGACAAGAAATTTCCCCTTGGGGATTAATAAAGTATCTATCTACATATCTATCTATCTATCTATATATGTATCTATCTATCTGTCTATCTATCTATATATGTATCTATCTATCTATCTATCTATCTATATATGTATCTATCTATCTATCTATCTATCTATATATGTATCTATCTATCTATCTATCTATCTATCTATCTATCTATCTATCTATCGAGCAGACATTCATGCACAAGGATCAGCTGCACCGTGTTCATTGAAGCTAAACAGATGTGATATTTGACCCCACAAGTAATAAGGCAGTAAGTAAAGCAGCTATAATAAATGTTATCATAAGAACACGCTGCCCCCACATGGCCAAACATAAATCATATTCTAGGTTTATAGATATTGATTAGTGGAGCTTTAAATGTCACAGAAAACTGTTCATGTTGTTTTTTCTGACACTGAAAACAAAAACAACAACAAACTGAAAATGTGAGTCATCTTCATTTTATTTAAACTGACAACATTGTACAAGAAGTCATATTTATTATCATTGTTATCAATATTGATGAAAGAATAGGAGACTATTACATGTTTGTGCTTTGTTGTTATTCAATACAAAGACTAAAATAATGAGTTAAAACCTACAGATGTGTTTTTATATGTTCTGAATATTATTATTGTTTATAATAACGGGTTGACATCAAGTTATTGATTGTCTTAAAGCGCTTTACTAACATTTAATCAATAGTAAATGTATACATTGCAAATTTAGAGTAACTCAACTATTTTCTTAATGCTGTTAATGACAGAACATTTAACAGTAGAGCTCAGCCTGGGCCGCTCTGTTCGGGTCTGATAGTGTCATTGATCCACTTCAGGTACTTTCCATGACAGACGTTCATTGATGTAGATGGTCCAACACAGGCTTCGGGAAAACCGCGTACATGGACACCATAAATCATGTTCCCGACCACCACTCCTCCACCAGAGTCGCCCTGTGAGAGAGAAGTAAATGTTTTTGGTGTAACAGACTTTTGTATTAATTATGGAAACACTCATTTATTATGAATTGGTGAAACTTGTAATGACTTGTAGAAAAGATATAAAGTTAAAAGCCATGTCAACTCACTTTAGCGGTATCCACTGCCCTGTCCTCGTCCTTGTCCATGTCTTTGTAACACAACAAGTGTTCATTTTTCATTGACTTAAAGTAGTATTGGTACAACTTGAATAGGCAGGTCAGGACACCATCACCACAGCTGACAACGTTCATGTCTCCACATTGGAGTGGAAGTGGTTGTGGACCTTTTACTAGATGAGAATAGAAAAACAGTCTTTCTTCATTACAAAAGCAACAACTTTCATCATCATCTACTCAACTTGTTGACAGGAAATCCTTCCAGCAACAAATAAACACAACTATTGTCGAGTCAAACGTGTTTAGACTTTCTAGCAGAAATAAGATAAATAGAAAGTAAAACATAAAATAGGAACGGACAGGTGGGTCGTAAGCAAAGTAATTGAAAACGGGGCGGAGCTTATAGACCGGAAATAACCACGGGGCGCACTTAAGAGGGGAGGAGCAAACGCCGCAAACAAAAAAAGAGAGAGTACACAGCAGATGATCTGCGGCAATAACGGGGCATCGACCAGTCCGGAGAGGCAGCCGGTAAGACGCAAATTCTGAACGCTGACTGACTTTCACTTTCACCGCCAGTGCGGGAGCGTCAGCGACGTCATGGGGCTCCGCAGCGCGCTCACGTGTGCAGGGGGGAATTGTTTGGGACAGATATCGTTGGGGTTAAATGGGGAGTTTGTCTTAGGTTGATTGTCTGGTGTCTCGTTATATTGTTTGCAATGTACATGTTGGTGGAAGCACAGCTGGGGATCTGTAGGTGGTGAAGGTAGGTTTTGTGCACGGGTGCAAATTGGAAAGATTTCTTTGCTGGCATATTTGAAATGGGGGTTTTCTGTTTTCCCTCCAAAGGTTTTTCACCTCTTTCGTTGCCGTATGGCGCGAATGAAAATGACTGCAGTGGCTTGATTCCAGAATAAAAGGAGAAAGAAAAAAGGAAAAAGTTGTCGTCATTCTGAGTGAAACCCGTTTAAATCCGGGTAGATGCACCAATCCCTATCAAGTGGGGAGGCGGATAGGTCCGAAGCCATAACTTGACAACTATTCATAGCAATACTTTCTTTAATAAACATGCATCCTGGTTGGTCCCAGTGGATTCATCAGGTCGTCTACTTCCACCTGATGCCAGCATGTTCTAGCTTCATCCCTGAGACATTCAGTCTCTTACACATTCATGTTGACCAGAACATCAATGACCCACAGGTCAGAGGCTTTATGGAAATATGAGTCAGCAGTGGAAACACACATGAGCAAAAGTCATAAACATAGACAATCGTTAGAATGAAATAAACAAGATGCATCTCACCTTTTAAATTAGTAGTGATGTTTACAGCTGTGCGTCCATAACCTGCAACCTGAACTTTATCACCTCTGAAAGACAACATAAACTTATTAGCAGCTTTCTAATTCATAAAAACAACAACTTTACATTTAAAGAGTAATTAAAGCCCAAACTACTTTTATTCATCTGAACACTGATGTGTATATGTATTTAGTGTTGATGATGGATTCAGGTCATAATCTTGACGTTTTACTGCAAAGTATTTTAATTCTACATATTGTTATAATAAACATAGTGACTGCCCTCTACTGGCTGAAACCAGCTATTGCAGGTGAATTGTGCTGTTATCTGATCTGGAGATTAGATGAAATATTCCTTTATTATTCCTGCAGTGAAGACATTTGCAGGATTACAGCAGCAAACAGGTAAAGTGCACACAAGAGACATCGTCTAATTAAAATTAAACAAAACAAGTAGCATAAATAAACAGTAAAACATTAATAAAAACAGTAAAGAAAGCACAATAACTATATTATATAGAAATAATAACATGTTGAGGTGATTAAATGAAGTGTATTGTTGTGTAGCCAGCGTATCCTCATACAACGGTTCATATGATATCTGACAGAAAGTTAATCATTCTTCATGAGTTTGTCAATAAATATGACAGAAAGGATTCATAAGAGAGAAGTAATATCAGTAGAAGATCCAATAATAGCAGAATAATAATATAAAGAAATGGGGATTTAATAAAAAATTATGATAATAAAAGCATTAATGGTTATAGTAATAATATAAATGTGACAATATTAAAACTAAACTGTTTCATAACAGAACAGTCTCATCATTTTGAGTTGAACTGTCACACTTATTAAAGGAGCAAAGATCACAACTCACGGTTTGAGAGGACAGTTCACAGGCAGATCAACAGGTGTGATGTCCGTTATAACGTCACGTAGCTTCAGCAGCATGATGTCATGTTCATTCTTTTTGCCGTCCTTATAAATCACATGTTCTGTGATTTCCACTTCTACTGTGGATCCATTTAAATATGCTGTCATATTCCTACAAACAAGTGAAAGACAGAGAAACTTCACTGAGTTACTGGAGATGCATCGTGGTGAAATATTAGTTAGTGAACATGAACCTCATCAATGATATCTTCACAATGGGAATGCCACGCTAATCAATCAGATCACTGCTGACTGCTGCTTTCAGACTGAAGGAGGAACCTGTGGAGACTAGTTTTAAAGTAAAGTTGTCACTTTCTCACCATCCCGCCTCCCGCTTCCAGCAGTGAGCTGCAGTCAGAATCCACTGGTCACTGATCAGAGAGCCTCCACAGAGGGATGACTTGGTGCCTTTGCGACCTATCAACTTCACATGGTACTGACGTTCACCATCAGTACAATCTCTACCTCTGAAGACCCTCTTCTGCAGATCCAGCACCGAGCCCACCGTGACACCTGAAACACAAAGTCCTCCAGCAGGTGACTCTCAGTCAGAACAGGTTGTTGTAGAGAACAAGTCTAGAAAGGTATGAACACACATGTGAGCTGTGGCTGAAGTCCTATGGAACACAAGTACTACAGACTAGTACAGTCCATCTGAAGGCACATGAAGGGTTAAAGCCAGCAGCAGGTGATCACTCACCGGCCCACAGCAGAAGGAGAAGACCCGTCATGGCACCCATCTCTTCCAGTGACTGCCCTCCTGGTGGAACTGCTGCCTTTTTAAATGTGTTCCTCTGTCCTGTTGGCCGTCCAGCCACCAATCAGCTCATGAAGGTTCCCAACACAACCCCATTGGCTACTGAGGTCCACGCTGATGCAAATGTTGATCACTGTCAGTATCAAGGAACCAGACTGGAGGAGGAGAAGAGAGGAGAGGACACCATGTTGTTTCCTTCATCACGTCTCATAGGAAACATTGACTCATAATGCAGCTTCAATAAATAATAAAGGTTTCTAAACTAAACTTAACCCTTTAGTCCAGTCTACTCCTTAACTTAAACCTTTAGTCCAGTCTACTGCTTAACTTAAACCTTTAGTCCAGTCTACTGCTTAACTTAAACCTTTAGTCCAGTCTACTCCTTAACTTAAACCTTTAGTCCAGTCTACTCCTTAACTTAAACCTTTAGTCCAGTCTACTGCTTAACTTAAACCTTTAGTCCAGTCTACTCCTTAACTTAACCCTTTAGTCCAGTCTACTCCTTAACTTAAACCTTTAGTCCAGTCTACTCCTTAACTTAACCCTTTAGTCCAGTCTACTCCTTAACTTAACCCTTTAGTCCAGTCTACTGCTTAACTTAACCCTTTAGTCCAGTCTACTCCTTAACTTAAACCTTTAGTCCAGTCTACTGCTTAACTTAAACCTTTAGTCCAGTCTACTGCTTAACTTAACCCTTTAGTCCAGTCTACTGCTTAACTTAACCCTTTAGTCCAGTCTACTCCTTAACTTAAACCTTTAGTCCAGTCTACTCCTTAACTTAAACCTTTAGTCCAGTCTACTCCTTAACTTAAACCTTTAGTCCAGTCTACTGCTTAACTTAAACCTTTAGTCCAGTCTACTCCTTAACTTAAACCTTTAGTCCAGTCTACTGCTTAACTTAAACCTTTAGTCCAGTCTACTCCTTAACTTAACCCTTTAGTCCAGTCTACTCCTTAACTTAAACCTTTAGTCCAGTCTACTCCTTAACTTAAACCTTTAGTACCTTCTGAGTTTACACACAGACGGATGTATCCGGTCATTTTTCAAAATAAAACATCTTTCCGGCCTTGATTATATTTTATTTTTTATTCATTCTTTCTGTGGGACCCAGTACCAAGGGACCCACAGCCCGGTACCAAGGGACCTACAGCCCGGTTCCAAGGGACCTACAGCCCGGTACCAAGGGACCTACAGCCCGGTACCAAGGGACCCACAGCCCGGTACCAAGGGACCTACAGCTTGGTACCAAGGGACCTACAGCTTGGTACCAAGGGACCCAGAGCCCGGTACCAAGGGACCCACAGCCCGGTACCAAGGGACCTACAGCTTGGTACCAAGGGACCTACAGCCCGGTACCAAGGGACCCACAGCCCGGTACCAAGGGACCCACAGCCCGGTACCAAGGGACCTACAGCCCGGTACCAAGGGACCTACAGCTTGGTACCAAGGGACCCACAGCCCGGTACCAAGGGACCCACAGCCCGGTACTAAGGGACCTACAGCCCGGTACCAAGGGACCCAGAGCCCGGTACCAAGGGACCCACAGCCCGGTACCAAGGGACCCAGAGCCCGGTACCAAGGGACCCACAGCTTGGTACCAAGGGACCCAGAGCCCGGTACCAAGGGACCCACAGCTTGGTACCAAGGGACCTACAGCCCGGTACCAAGGGACCCACAGCCCGGTACCAAGGGACCCACAGCCCGGTACCGGGGGGAATGAGCATCCTTATAACCGCACTGCTACAACTCCTCCATCGTGTCTTACTGCTTTTTGGAGAATTATGATGATCAGTTGATAGTAGATGCAGAAGTATACTTCTGTACAATATATAGTGTTGAACATTGTTGCTCCTGATGGATCACAGCCAACACAACTATGTTCAACACAACTCCTGGTCCTCGGTCACGGAGCCACAGCACTAAAAGAATAAACTTCATCATTCTCTAAATTCTGACCCTTTGCTTTTTTATTAACATGTCCTTGTACTTTTACTTTCAATACTCAAGTACATTTTATATCAGAACATTACTTTAGATAATTAAGTACAGTACACATCAGATACTATGTGTGTGTGTGGTGTATACTTTATACACCACTGTGTGTAGTACTCGTAGTGTTTGTATACAACATACTCACACTACTCTCTCCATTCTCTCCTCTGAGGAAACAAGGAGAGACGAGAGATGAGAGGAAAGGACAGAGGAAAGGAGACAAGGAGTTATTTCTGATCGTTTCTATTTTCATCACATTCCAAATTAAATTAAAACGAAAACAAATAACATCATTAGCGTCATAATTGCGTGTGTGTGTGTGTGTGTGTGTGTCTTTGTGGGAGGAGCCTGTCCTCCTCCGCTCTCCTTCTGGATGCTTCCCCTCATCTTCCCTCATAGCCTGCAGGACGTGAGGATTCTCTGGTACGTTATGGTTCATATCTGTTGAACCTTCGTGTCCTCGCTGCTCACTATTTTAATATTTAACGCTCCGCTGGAGATTAAACTCAAGTTTTATGACTTCATGGCAGTTAGAGAAATGTTCCGTTTCTTATCCACACGGAGGAACTTGAGGATTTGCATCGCTGCGTTTCACCTTGTGGGCGTGGCCGAGTTTATGCAAATGAACATTCAAATGTCACCATCTGCTCATGATGTCATCGTTATTATAACAGTTCACTCACAGCTCACTGCTCTCAATATACCATGTAGTTATGTATTCATTATTCTACTTTATATTCAGTAATCACTAGTACTACTAGTAGTACTATTAGTAGTACTTCTAGTAGTACTATTAGAGGTACTAAGAAACATTCCGTGTGTTATTCTTGTGACTGCAGACTTTAACTCTCACCCTCAAGGAGGGATGAGGAGACAAGTGATGAAGGAGGGATGAGGAGACAAGTGATGAAGGAGGGATGAGGAGACAAGTGATGAAGGAGGGATGGGGAGACAAGTGATGAAGGAGGGATGAGGAGACAATTGATAAAGGAGGGATGAGGAGACAAGTGATGAAGGAGGGATGGGGAGACAAGTGATGAAGGAGGGATGAGGAGACAAGTGATGAAGGAGGGATGAGGAGACAAGTGATGAAGGAGGGATGAGGAGACAAGTGATGAAGGAGGGATGAGGAGACAAGTGATAAAGGAGGGATGAGGAGACAAGTGATGAAGGAGGGATGAGGAGACAAGTGATAAAGCAGGGATGAGGAGACAAGTGATGAAGGAGGGATGAGGAGACAAGTGATAAAGCAGGGATGAGGAGACAAGTGATAAAGCAGGGATGAGGAGACAAGTGATAAAGGAGGGATGAGGAGACAAGTGATGAAGGAGGGATGAGGAGACAAGTGATAAAGCAGGGATGAGGAGACAAGTGATGAAGGAGGGATGAGGAGACAAGTGATGAAAGAGGGATGAGGAGACAAGTGATGAAGGAGGGATGAGGAGACAAGTGATGAAAGAGGGATGAGGAGACAAGTGATGAAGGAGGGATGAGGAGACAAGTGATGAAGGAGGGATGAGGAGACAAGTGATAAAGGAGGGATGAGGAGACAAGTGATAAAGGAGGGATGAGGAGACAAGTGATGAAGGAGGGATGAGGAGACAAGTGATAAAGGAGGGATGAGGAGACAAGTGATAAAGGAGGGATGAGGAGACAAGTGATGAAGGAGGGATGAGGAGACAAGTGATGAAGGAGGGATGAGGAGACAAGTGATGAAGGAGGGATGAGGAGACAAGTGATAGACAGAAGACCAGAGGAATGTAGAGAGAAATACAACAAGGGAAGTGAACGGAGATAAATGAGAGGAAACCAGTGTGGAGAGGAGAGGAAGAAAGAGAGAGGAAACAAGGAGATGAGAGGAAAGAAAAGGACAGAAAGAGAGGAGACAAGGAGAGACTAGAAGTGAGAGAGGAGAGGAAGCGGAGACTATGAGAGGAAAGGATAGAGAGGAAGCAAGGAGAGACTAAAGGTGAGAGGAAAGGAAATTACAGAAAGAGAGGAGACAAGGACAGATAAGAGGGAAGGATAGAAAGAGAGGAAGCTAGGAGAGACCAGAGGACAGAGGGAGAGGAAACAAGGAGAGATGAGAGGACACAGGGAGAGGAAACAAGGAGAGATGAGAGGACACAGGGAGAGGAAACAAGGAGAGATGAGAGGAAACAAGGAGAGATGAGAGGACAGAGGGATAGGAAACAAGGACAGATGAGAGGAAACAAGGAGAGATGAGAGGACACAGGGAGAGGAAACAAGGAGAGATGAGAGGACACAGGGAGAGAAAACAAGGAGAGATGAGAGGACACAGGGAGAGGAAACAAGGAGCGATGAGAGGACAGAGGGATAGGAAACAAGGAGAGATGAGAGGACACAGGGAGAGGAAACAAGGAGAGATGAGAGGACACAGGGAGAGGAAACAAGGAGAGATGAAATTAAATGATTTAAATGAAAGAAGGGTTTTTGTGATGTGATTACGATGATGATGATGATGATGATGATGATGATGGTGGTGGTGTATGTGTGTGTGCATCTTATGTGTCAGGTATCAGATAAAATGTACACAAATGTATATACACTCACCTAAAGGATTATTAGGAACACCTGTTCAATTTCTCATTAATGCATTATCTAATCAACCAATCACATGGCAGTTGCTTCAATGCATTTAGGGGCGTGGTCCTGGTCAAGACAATCTCCTGAACTCCAAACTGAATGTCAGAATGGGAAAGAAAGGCGATTTAAGCAATTTTGAGCGTGGCATGGTTGTTGGTGCCAGACGGGCCGGTCTGAGTATTTCACAATCTGCTCAGTTACTGGGATTTTCATGCACAACCATTTCTAGGGTTTACAAAGAATGGTGTGAAAAGGGAAACACATCCAGTATGCGGCAGTCCTGTGGGCGAAAATGCCTTGTTGATGCTAGAGGTCAGAGGAGAATGGGCCGACTGATACAAGCTGGTAGAAGAGCAACTTTGACTGAAATAACCACTCGTTACAACCGAGGTGTGCAGCAAAGCATTTGTGAAGCCACAACACGCACAACCTTGAGGCGGATGGGCTCCAACAGCAGAAGACCCCACCGGGTACCACTCATCTCCACTACCAATAGGAACAAGAGGCTACAATTTACAAGAGCTCACCAAAATTGGACAGTTGAAGACTGGAAAAATGTTGCCTGGTCTGATGAGTCTCGATTTCTGTTGAGACATTTAGATGGTAGAGTCAGAATTTGGCGTGAACAGAATGAGAACATGGATCCATCATGCCTTGTTACCACTGTGCAGGCTGGTGGTGGTGTAATGGTGTGGGGATGTTTTCTTGGCACACTTTAGGCCCCTTAGTGCCAATTGGGCATGGTTTAAATGCCACGGCCTACCTGAGCATTGATTCTGACCATGTCCATCCCTTTATGGCCACCATGTACCCATCTTCTGATGGCTACTTCCAGCAGGATAATGCACCATGTCACAAAGCTCCAATCATTTCTCATTGGTTTCTTGAACATGACAACCCTCTGTTCCTTCTTTAAGCAACTTTAAACCTCTGTTCCTTCTTTAAGCAACTTTAACCCTCTGTTCCTTGTTGAAGCAACTTTAACCCTCTGTTCCTTCTTTAAGCAACTTTAAACCTCCGTTCCTTCTTTATGCAACTTTTAAACCTCTGTTCCTTCTTTATGCAACTTTAACCTCTGTTCCTTCTTTAAGCAACTTTAAACCTCTGTTCCTTCTTTAAGCAACTTTAACCCTCTGTTCCTTGTTGAAGCAACTTTAACCCTCTGTTCCTTCTTTAAGCAACTTTAAACCTCCGTTCCTTCTTTATGCAACTTTTAAACCTCTGTTGCTTCTTTATGCAACTTGTAAACCTCTGTTCCTTCTTTAAGCAACTTTAACCCTCTGTTCCTTCTTTAAGCAACTTTAAACCTCTGTTCCTTCTTTAAGCAACTTTAACCCTCTGTTCCTTGTTTAAGCAACTTTAACCTCTGTTCCTTCTTTAAGCAACTTTAAACCTCTGTTCCTTGTTTAAGCAACTTTAACCCTATGTTCCTTCTTTAAGCAACTTTAACCTCTGTTCCTTCTTTAAGCAACTTTAACCCTCTGTTCCTTCTTTAAGCAACTTTAACCCTCTGTTCCTTGTTGAAGCAACTTTAACCCTCTGTTCCTTCTTTAAGCAACTTTAAACCTCTGTTCCTTGTTTAAGCAACTTTAACCCTCTGTTCCTTCTTTACGCAACTTTAACCCTCTGTTCCTTCTTTAAGCAACTTTAACCCTCTGTTCCTTCTTTACGCAACTTTAACCCTCTGTTCCTTCTTTAAGCAACTTTAACCCTCTGTTCCTTGTTGAAGCAACTTTAACCCTCTGTTCCTTCTTTAAGCAACTTTAACCCTCTGTTCCTTGTTTAAGCAACTTTAACCTCTGTTCCTTCTTTAAGCAACTTTAAACCTCTGTTCCTTGTTTAAGCAACTTTAACCCTATGTTCCTTCTTTAAGCAACTTTAACCCTCTGTTCCTTCTTTAAGCAACTTTAACCATCTGTTCCTTCTTTAAGCAACTTTAACCCTCTGTTCCTTGTTGAAGCAACTTTAACCCTCTGTTCCTTCTTTAAGCAACTTTAACCCTCTGTTCCTTGTTGAAGCAACTTTAACCCTCTGTTCCTTCTTTAAGCAACTTTAACCCTCTGTTCCTTCTTTAAGCAACTTTAACCCTCTGTTCCTTCTTTACGCAACTTTAACCCTCTGTTCCTTCTTTAAGCAACTTTAACCCTCTGTTCCTTGTTGAAGCAACTTCAACCCTCTGTTCCTTCTTTAAGCAACTTTAACCCTCTGTTCCTTGTTTAAGCAACTTTAACCTCTGTTCCTTCTTTAAGCAACTTTAAACCTCTGTTCCTTGTTTAAGCAACTTTAACCCTATGTTCCTTCTTTAAGCAACTTTAACCCTCTGTTCCTTCTTTAAGCAACTTTAACCCTCTGTTCCTTCTTTAAGCAACTTTAACCCTCTGTTCCTTGTTGAAGCAACTTTAACCCTCTGTTCCTTCTTTAAGCAACTTTAGCCCTCTGTTCCTTGTTGAAGCAACTTTAACCCTCTGTTCCTTCTTTAAGCAACTTTAACCCTCTGTTCCTTCTTTACGCAACTTTAACCCTCTGTTCCTTCTTTAAGCAACTTTAACCCTCTGTTCCTTGTTTAAGCAACTTTAACCTCTGTTCCTTCTTTAAGCAACTTTAAACCTCTGTTCCTTGTTTAAGCAACTTTAACCTCTGTTCCTTGTTTAAGCAACTTTAACCCTCTGTTCCTTCTTTAAGCAACTTTAACCTCTGTTCCTTCTTTAAGCAACTTTAACCCTCTGTTCCTTCTTTACGCAACTTTAACCCTCTGTTCCTTCTTTAAGCAACTTTAACCCTCTGTTCCTTGTTGAAGCAACTTTAACCCTCTGTTCCTTCTTTAAGCAACTTTAAACCTCTGTTCCTTCTTTAAGCAACTTTAACCCTCTGTTCCTTGTTTAAGCAACTTTAACCTCTGTTCCTTGTTTAAGCAACTTTAACCCTCTGTTCCTTGTTTAAGCAACTTTAACCTCTGTTCCTTGTTTAAGCAACTTTAACCCTCTGTTCCTTCTTTAAGCAACTTTAACCCTCTGTTCCTTCTTTAAGCAACTTTAAACCTCTGTTCCTTCTTTAAGCAACTTTAACCCTCTGTTCCTTGTTGAAGCAACTTTAACCCTCTGTTCCTTCTTTAAGCAACTTTAACCCTCTGTTCCTTCTTTAAGCAACTTTAACCTCTGTTCCTTCTTTAAGCAACTTTAACCCTCTGTTCCTTCTTTAAGCAACTTTAACCCTCTGTTCCTTGTTTAAGCAACTTTTAAACCTCTGTTCCTTGTTTCATCAACTCCTCCGTTGCCCCACATGTTTCTCTGATTCACTGAAGAGCCACAATGTGTATTTTGAGGCGGAAATCTTTCGGTCTGAAGGTTTCATGCTTCATGTAAAAGATGATCTTGACTCTGTGAGGTTTCTCAGGGTTTGTTGCTTAGGTGTGTGTGTGTGTGTGGAGGTGTGTGTGTGGAAGTGTGTATGTGTGTGTGTGTGTGTGTGTGTGTGTGTGTGTGTGTGTGTGTGTGTGTGTGTGTGTGTGTGTGGAGGTGTGTGTGTGGAAGTGTGTGTGTGTGTATGTGTGTGTGTGTGTGTGTGTGTGTGTGTGTGTGTGTGTGTGTGTGTGGAAGTGTGTGTGTGTGTGTATGTGTGTGTGTGTGTGTGTGTGTGTGTGTGTGTGTGTATGTGTGTGTGTTTGTGTGTGTGTGTGTGGAGGGGTGTGTGTGTGTGTGTGTGTGTGTATGTGTGTGTTTGTGTGTGTGTGGAGGTATGTGTGTTCGGAGGGGTGTGTGTGTGTGTGCGTGAGTGTGAGTGTGAGTGTGTGTGTGTGTGTGGAGGGGTGTGTGTGTGTGTGTGTGTGTATGTGTGTGTGGAGGTGTGTGTGTGGAGGTGTGTGTGTGGAAGTGTGTGTGTGTGTGTGAGTGTGAGTGTGTGTGTGTGTGGTTGGTTGTGTGCATCAGATATGGTTGTGTGTGTGTGTGTGTGTGTGTGTGTGTGTGTGTGTGTGTGTGTGTGTGTGTGTGTGTGTGTGTGTGTGTGTGTGTGTGTGAGTGTGTGTGTGTGTGTGTGTGTGTGTGAACATTCCCGATAGCGCCGTGAAACAAAGAGAGGAGATTCCACGAGAAGTCTTTAAAATGCAAACGATGCAATAAATGCAAATGGACTAAATGTTATCTACAAACAGGCAACGTCCCGGGGAAGTTTCCTTTCCTTTGGAGCCGGAGACAGAAGAGGTCATGACCTCTGGGAGAGGGATGGTCCTCCTGCTCCGTGGGGAGTCAGTGAGGAAGAGAGGCAGGTGCTGAGTCCTCAGCCTTCAGGGACTCTGCATCGGTTTCTTTGTAGAAAAGCATTTCCACGTTCCTGTATCACGTATGAAAGAAGGTCCTCGTCTTCTTCCAGATCAGCTGCTATTGTTATGATTCATGATCCACAGCTGGTTGTGCTTCTTCAAATGAATCGTGTGCATTCACGTCCTTTTCTGATGAACTTTCCACACGTTGCAAAAGAGCTTTTCTGTTATTGTCAAGCAAACGTCTCCAACGCGTAGTTTCTAGTTTCTTCTCTGTGAAAGCGGTTGTTAAAGATAAAACGGACCCGCTGGTTGAAACACTGCATGAAGCAGCTGGGTGTTAAACATCTGTGTTTCTCTGACGTCCAGAATGTCAGATGTAGTGTTGAAGTCTAACAACATCTCAACAGCGTGGCGTCACAAATGAAGCGCACCCTGGCCGGGATTCAGCCCACCGGTTCCTCAGGGCTCGATAAGCTGCTAACAGTTTGGATAACACTCAACTACATAGACAACACAGGGCAAGTCGTTGTTTTTAGACTGTTAATGCAGAAAAGTTACACATCGTCCCTGTAAGTAGGAATCAAGCTTGTCGTGTGTGAGCTGGTTTTTAATATACTTGAAAAAGCAGCTTCACTCTGTGATGATACAGATTATTTTGAGAGTCTTGTTGTTAACCTGTGAGCTCGTCTCCACCAAGAAAACACTGCAAAGCAATTAAAAAAAGAATCCCTCCACTTTATTGCAAAATGCTTCACAACAGAAATCCGACTGGACGTCTCACCGTGTAAAGCGGTTCATTCTGCAGCACAAGGCCGCCCTCTAGAGGGAGGGACAGAACATGCAGAATCTAAAGGACGAGGAGAACATCCATCATCGTGTTAGCCTTCCTCTTGTGTTCGGGTCGACCCGTTTTAGGTTTTAATGCGTAAAAGAACCACATACATGTGTTTACTGCATCAAGGCTTTTTGACTTTGTCAGGAACTTCTATTTCAACTAAATAACTCAAAAATGTTTTGTTTCACTAAATTATAAAATGCTCTGGTCCGTGTTCGTTTTGTTCGTTTGTTTTTTCGTTCATTCGAATATACGTAAATACATAAATATCATGGTTTCTCCGTTTTCTGTTTCAATCCAAAAACGGAAAACAGAAAACCAAACTCTGAATACGAGCCGATTCTTTTCATGTCAAAATAAAAGCTTGTACAAAATATTCTTATTTACAGTCTTCTATGATGCAAACACGTAGAAGGGTAATGTTAGAAGAACATTAATGTTAGAAGAACAATTAATCAATATAAATAAATAAACCTGGATATGTTAGCAACAGTCGTGACTACAGGCAGTTTAATATGCATGTATATATTATGTACACAGCACGAATCAACTGTTCAATTAATCGCTGCATTGTTTAATGCAACACAGTTGGTCATATAGTTTAATCAAAGTAATGTGTGTAGAGTTGTTGCTGTTAGCATCATATCTATATTTCCACCTCATTGTGCCGTTTCTTGAGTGAACACAGAGCAGAGCCTGAGGAGACCAGCGTGCAGTTCACCTTTCTACCAGCAGGTGGCAGTACACGTGTACTTCATGTATTTACTTGTTATATTTGTGTCATTTTAGAACCAAACATTCCTACATGGAAGAGTGAGCATGTGTTGATCAAGAGGCAATGAATAATGAAAGTTGAAAAATAAAGAGACAGTTGCTTTATTCTTATTAAACGGACCCAGTCGCGGAGACAAGAAGTAACATGCAAACAGGAAGCAAGACTAAGATGACTAACAGCTCGAATATTACACCATGAAAGAAAGAAACAGGGCGGGAGCTTGTCTGTGGGGGAGGGGAGGAGTGAGCAGATCACTGAGAAACATGATGGACATTCAAATACATGTCTTACTTTTTAGTTTTTTAAACCTTTGTAACACAAGACAAATACGTGCCAGATATTGAAAGTTACATTTCTCCTGAAAAAGAAGCAAAATCATTTTGCCAAAAGGACATTTTTTGACATATTCGTTGATAAACAAGATAAAAAGGACCAGGCGGACTGTCACCATTACAGATCTACAGGGCTGCAGCTTCAGTGGACCTCTCTGCACCAGCTGTGCTTCACATGTTACCTTCATCACTACACCATCACTGTGACTGGCATCATCATCATCATCATCATCATCACTGTTACTGGCATCATCATCATCATCTAACCTGTTCTGCTCTGGCTCTGCTGTCAGTGTCTTAGCCCCTCTGACTAGATCACATCATCATAATGTAGCACAAGGTCTCAAGAAGGATTTAGCTCTGTGTTGTGTGTGAACGCTGTGTGAGGAGTTGACTATATGAGTTATTGTGTCAGACTATATGAGTTATTGTGTCAGACTATATGAGTTATTGTATCAGACTATATGAGTTATTGTGTCAGACTATATGAGTTATTGTGTCAGACTATATGAGTTATTGTGTCAGACTATATGAGTTATTGTATCAGACTATATGAGTTATTGTATCAGACTATATGAGTTATTGTATCAGACTATATGAGTTATTGTATCAGACTATATGAGTTATTGTATCAGACTATATGAGTTATTGTATCAGACTATATGAGTTATTGTGTCAGACTATATGAGTTATTGTGTCAGACTATATGAGTTATTGTATCAGACTATATGAGTTATTGTCAGACTATATGAGTTATTGTATCAGACTATATGAGTTATTGTCAGACTATATGAGTTATTGTATCAGACTATATGAGTTATTGTCAGACTATATGAGTTATTGTATCAGACTATATGAGTTATTGTCAGACTATATGAGTTATTGTATCAGACTATATGAGTTATTGTCAGACTATATGAGTTATTGTATCAGACTATATGAGTTATTGTGTCAGACTATATGAGTTATTGTCAGACTATATGAGTTATTGTCAGACTATATGAGTTATTGTATCAGACTATATGAGTTATTGTGTCAGACTATATGAGTTATTGTCAGACTATATGAGTTATTGTCAGACTATATGAGTTATTGTATCAGACTATATGAGTTATTGTCAGACTATATGAGTTATTGTATCAGACTATATGAGTTATTGTATCAGACTATATGAGTTATTGTATCAGACTATATGAGTTATTGTGTCAGACTATATGAGTTATTGTCAGACTATATGAGTTATTGTGTCAGACTATATGAGTTATTGTCAGACTATATGAGTTATTGTGTCAGACTATATGAGTTATTGTGTCAGACTATATGAGTTATTGTCAGACTATATGAGTTATTGTCAGACTATATGAGTTATTGTATCAGACTATATGAGTTATTGTGTCAGACTATATGAGTTATTGTATCAGACTATATGAGTTATTGTGTCAGACTATATGAGTTATTGTCAGACTATATGAGTTATTGTGTCAGACTATATGAGTTATTGTATCAGACTATATGAGTTATTGTATCAGACTATATGAGTTATTGTGTCAGACTATATGAGTTATTGTCAGACTATATGAGTTATTGTGTCAGACTATATGAGTTATTGTATCAGACTATATGAGTTATTGTATCAGACTATATGAGTTATTGTATCAGACTATATGAGTTATTGTATCAGACTATATGAGTTATTGTATCAGACTATATGAGTTATTGTATCAGACTATATGAGTTATTGTGTCAGACTATATGAGTTATTGTGTCAGACTATATGAGTTATTGTATCAGACTATATGAGTTATTGTCAGACTATATGAGTTATTGTATCAGACTATATGAGTTATTGTCAGACTATATGAGTTATTGTATCAGACTATATGAGTTATTGTCAGACTATATGAGTTATTGTATCAGACTATATGAGTTATTGTCAGACTATATGAGTTATTGTATCAGACTATATGAGTTATTGTCAGACTATATGAGTTATTGTATCAGACTATATGAGTTATTGTGTCAGACTATATGAGTTATTGTCAGACTATATGAGTTATTGTCAGACTATATGAGTTATTGTATCAGACTATATGAGTTATTGTGTCAGACTATATGAGTTATTGTCAGACTATATGAGTTATTGTCAGACTATATGAGTTATTGTATCAGACTATATGAGTTATTGTCAGACTATATGAGTTATTGTATCAGACTATATGAGTTATTGTATCAGACTATATGAGTTATTGTATCAGACTATATGAGTTATTGTGTCAGACTATATGAGTTATTGTCAGACTATATGAGTTATTGTGTCAGACTATATGAGTTATTGTCAGACTATATGAGTTATTGTGTCAGACTATATGAGTTATTGTGTCAGACTATATGAGTTATTGTCAGACTATATGAGTTATTGTCAGACTATATGAGTTATTGTATCAGACTATATGAGTTATTGTGTCAGACTATATGAGTTATTGTATCAGACTATATGAGTTATTGTGTCAGACTATATGAGTTATTGTCAGACTATATGAGTTATTGTGTCAGACTATATGAGTTATTGTATCAGACTATATGAGTTATTGTATCAGACTATATGAGTTATTGTGTCAGACTATATGAGTTATTGTCAGACTATATGAGTTATTGTGTCAGACTATATGAGTTATTGTATCAGACTATATGAGTTATTGTATCAGACTATATGAGTTATTGTCAGACTATATGAGTTATTGTATCAGACTATATGAGTTATTGTCAGACTATATGAGTTATTGTCAGACTATATGAGTTATTGTCAGACTATATGAGTTATTGTCAGACTATATGAGTTATTGTGTCAGACTATATGAGTTATTGTATCAGACTATATGAGTTATTGTATCAGACTATATGAGTTATTGTCAGACTATATGAGTTATTGTGTCAGACTATATGAGTTATTGTGTCAGACTATATGAGTTATTGTATCAGACTATATGAGTTATTGTATCAGACTATATGAGTTATTGTATCAGACTATATGAGTTATTGTCAGACTATATGAGTTATTGTGTCAGACTATATGAGTTATTGTCAGACTATATGAGTTATTGTGTCAGACTATATGAGTTATTGTGTCAGACTATATGAGTTATTGTATCAGACTATATGAGTTATTGTCAGACTATATGAGTTATTGTATCAGACTATATGAGTTATTGTCAGACTATATGAGTTATTGTGTCAGACTATATGAGTTATTGTGTCAGACTATATGAGTTATTGTCAGACTATATGAGTTATTGTCAGACTATATGAGTTATTGTATCAGACTATATGAGTTATTGTCAGACTATATGAGTTATTGTATCAGACTATATGAGTTATTGTGTCAGACTATATGAGTTATTGTCAGACTATATGAGTTATTGTCAGACTATATGAGTTATTGTATCAGACTATATGAGTTATTGTGTCAGACTATATGAGTTATTGTCAGACTATATGAGTTATTGTGTCAGACTATATGAGTTATTGTATCAGACTATATGAGTTATTGTGTCAGACTATATGAGTTATTGTCAGACTATATGAGTTATTGTCAGACTATATGAGTTATTGTGTCAGACTATATGAGTTATTGTGTCAGACTATATGAGTTATTGTATCAGACTATATGAGTTATTGTCAGACTATATGAGTTATTGTATCAGACTATATGAGTTATTGTCAGGCTATATGAGTTATTGTGTCAGACTATATGAGTTATTGTGTCAGACTATATGAGTTATTGTCAGACTATATGAGTTATTGTATTAGACTATATGAGTTATTGTATCAGACTATATGAGTTATTGTGTCAGACTACATGAGTTATTGTCAGACTATATGAGTTATTGTATCAGACTATATGAGTTATTGTGTCAGACTATATGAGTTATTGTATCAGACTATATGAGTTATTGTATCAGACTATATGAGTTATTGTGTCAGACTATATGAGTTATTGTATCAGACTATATGAGTTATTGTATCAGACTATATGAGTTATTGTATCAGACTATATGAGTTATTGTCAGACTATATGAGTTATTGTATCAGACTATATGAGTTATTGTATCAGACTATATGAGTTATTGTCAGACTATATGAGTTATTGTGTCAGACTATATGAGTTATTGTATCAGACTATATGAGTTATTGTATCAGACTATATGAGTTATTGTCAGACTAAATGAGTTATTGTATCAGACTATATGAGTTATTGTCAGACTATATGAGTTATTGTCAGACTATATGAGTTATTGTATCAGACTATATGAGTTATTGTATCAGACTATATGAGTTATTGTCAGACTATATGAGTTATTGTGTCAGACTATATGAGTTATTGTATCAGACTATATGAGTTATTGTCAGACTATATGAGTTATTGTATCAGACTATATGAGTTATTGTCAGACTATATGAGTTATTGTCAGACTATATGAGTTATTGTCAGACTATATGAGTTATTGTATCAGACTATATGAGTTATTGTATCAGACTATATGAGTTATTGTGTCAGACTACATGAGTTATTGTCAGACTATATGAGTTATTGTCAGACTATATGAGTTATTGTCAGACTATATGAGTTATTGTGTCAGACTATATGAGTTATTGTGTCAGACTATATGAGTTATTGTATCAGACTATATGAGTTATTGTCAGACTATATGAGTTATTGTATCAGACTATATGAGTTATTGTCAGACTATATGAGTTATTGTGTCAGACTATATGAGTTATTGTGTCAGACTATATGAGTTATTGTCAGACTATATGAGTTATTGTCAGACTATATGAGTTATTGTATCAGACTATATGAGTTATTGTATCAGACTATATGAGTTATTGTCAGACTATATGAGTTATTGTATCAGACTATATGAGTTATTGTCAGACTATATGAGTTATTGTGTCAGACTATATGAGTTATTGTGTCAGACTATATGAGTTATTGTATCAGACTATATGAGTTATTGTCAGACTATATGAGTTATTGTGTCAGACTATATGAGTTATTGTATCAGACTATATGAGTTATTGTCAGACTATATGAGTTATTGTGTCAGACTATATGAGTTATTGTGTCAGACTATATGAGTTATTGTCAGACTATATGAGTTATTGTATCAGACTATATGAGTTATTGTATCAGACTATATGAGTTATTGTGTCAGACTACATGAGTTATTGTCAGACTATATGAGTTATTGTGTCAGACTATATGAGTTATTGTATCAGACTATATGAGTTATTGTGTCAGACTATATGAGTTATTGTCAGACTATATGAGTTATTGTGTCAGACTATATGAGTTATTGTATCAGACTATATGAGTTATTGTATCAGACTATATGAGTTATTGTCAGACTATATGAGTTATTGTGTTAGACTATGAGTTATTGTATCAGACTATATGAGTTATTGTGTCAGACTATATGAGTTATTGTCAGACTATATGAGTTATTGTGTCAGACTATATGAGTTATTGTCAGACTATATGAGTTATTGTATCAGACTATATGAGTTATTGTATCAGACTATATGAGTTATTGTCAGACTATATGAGTTATTGTGTTAGACTATGAGTTATTGTATCAGACTATATGAGTTATTGTGTCAGACTATATGAGTTATTGTCAGACTGAAACATGGAGAGCACAGCTACTCTCACATTTCTAACATGTCTCACATAGTTTATAGCAGTCAAATGATTGCTAGGTGTTGTTGCCTGTTTTTAGCCGTATGTCTATATCTCTGCATGTACATTCAGATAAGTCATATGCATTGTATGTGTACACACTTAAAGCTGATTATGATTATATAAATAACAATATATGAATTGAGGTAGTTTGCTGTTCCTGTAAAACTGAGCAACAAGGCCATTGGGTTCCCCAGGTTACATGTCGGTCACTAACACATTTACATCAGCAGGTCATGACCTTGTGTAGCTCATGACCTTGTGTAGCTCATGACCTTGTGTAGCTCATGACCTTGTGTAGCTCATGACCTTGTGTAGCTCAGAGCAGCAGCTCATGACCTTGTGTAGCTCATGACCTTGTGTAGCTCAGAGCTTCACCTCCTCAAACTGCTGTTTAAAAGTTAAGATTTGTGGGTCTTTTTTTAAGAGAGAGAGAGAGAGAGAGAGAGAGAGAGAGAGAGAGAGAGAGAGAGAGAGAGAGAGAGAGAGAGAGAGAGAGAGAGAGAGAGAGAGAGAGAGAGAGAGAGAGAGAGAGAGAGAGAGAGAGAGTGCAGTCATAGAGTCATGGGTGGAGGAAGAGGAGAAGCACGTCCACAGATGTAATCTAATGGTTTTTACATTGAGTTCCACAGAAAGAGGAAGTGAGAGAACTTCTGAGAACGAGTGAAACATTAAAAGAAGAATTCACACTTGAGCCTCGGAGGTTTTGAAGATGAAAACGTGTCGGACGAACAGTTCTGAGGAAGTTTGCGGTGAACTTGTTTCTGAAGCGTTTCTCCTTGAGCGGCTCACTCCTCCTGCAGCTCCACAGCGCCCTCTGCTGTCTCCAACTGAACACTAAGAGGAGTCGGATGCTTCCACGTATTGATTATTGAAAGGCCTGAATCACACAAGTTCTTTCAAATCTTTTCAACTTTTTGAAATGCTAAGCTTTTTATGAGAAAAAAATGATGAATGGGATCCAATGGAGAAAATCCTAAAATCCACCTAAACTTCTTCAACTTTAACAAGTTGACAAAACCTTTAGCTATTACTGTATGATTCAGCTTTTTTATATCTTTAATACTTTCTGAACTGTCACTGTTTTATGCTTTTTTTCTGGCCCTTTCTGACTTTACAATGGGTGTGTGATGTCATCACTAGTGTGGAGAGGCTTCATACTACTGTTATTTCAACTACTACTACTACTACTGTTATTTCAACTACTACTACTACTACTGTTATTTCAACTACTACTACTACTACTGTTATTTCAACTACTACTACTACTGTTATTTCAACTACTACTACTACTACTACTACTGTTATTTCAACTACTACTACTGTTATTTCAACTACTACTACTACTACTACTACTACTACTACTGTTATTTCAACTACTACTACTGTTATTTCAACTACTACTACTACTGTTATTTCAACTACTACTACTACTACTGTTATTTCAACTACTACTACTACTGTTATTTCAACTACTACTACTACTACTACTACTACTGTTATTTCAACTACTACTACTACTGTTATTTCAACTACTACTACTACTACTACTACTACTGTTATTTCAACTACTACTACTGTTATTTCAACTACTGCTATTACTACTACTACTGTTATTTCAACTACTACTACTACTACTGTTATTTCAACTACTACTACTACTGTTATTTCAACTACTACTACTACTACTACTGTTATTTCAACTACTACTACTACTACTGTTATTTCAACTACTACTACTACTACTACTACTGTTATTTCAACTACTACTACTGTTATTTCAACTACTACTACTACTACTACTGTTATTTCAACTACTACTACTGTTATTTCAACTACTACTACTACTACTACTACTACTGTTATTTCAACTACTACTACTGTTATTTCAACTACTACTACTACTACTACTGTTATTTCAACTACTACTACTACTACTGTTATTTCAACTACT
>NC_136594.1:1144077-1174077 GCF_910589615.1 Taurulus bubalis | reverse complement strand
CAGAACCTGTCAGCTTGTAAATGTGAAGCTTTTCTCTATTGGATCCCATTCATAAAAAGCTTAATACTTGGACAAGTTGAAGTATGAAGAGATAAAGCCATCGTGTCCTTAAAGAGCTGAACATTTTAATAACTGAACGGTTTCTGTAGCTGAAAATATGGAGGAGTAGAGGTCCAAAATACGTACGGAAGAAATAGTGGAAGAAGAATAGTTGGACTGCTGAAGCGTTCCAACTCATACGTCTGCAGGAGAACATGCAGTGTGCTGCTGCAAGTTTCTCTTGACACCGAATAAGAAGGTGTTCCTTTAAGAGCGGAGCTCGTCCTCTACAGCAGCTGGTTGACCGGTTTGACCTCTAAAAACACCATTCTTTAGGCCTCTGCTCAAAAATGGCATACCACTAATAAAAAGAGAGTATTCAAATAGACCATGTGGTTGCAGACATAATGTTGGTGTTAAAATAAAGGGAACACTTGTGAGATTTGACCAGATTTCACTATATAAGTTACTGGTTAAGAATAAATGAAGATGGCAAACAGAAAAAACTAAAAGTTTCAGGTTCGCCTAAAAGAAAAAGGCCGTTTCAGGATGATGATCTCTTTAGAGTGATGCAGTGCAGGTCTAAACTAATCACTGATGCTGGTCAATACATCCCAATACAGAAGATTTGGGGCTTTTTTTGGAAATTCAACCGTCAGACCACACAAATCAAATGAATGTTGAATCCAAATGGAGCAGATTTAAATTTGAGCAAACCGTAAAAAAAACCTGTCAAAACCTGTAAACTATTTACATTATTCTCCATTGTGCCTTTACAATCTGTACACTCCCCAAAAACCTTTAAGGGGAGAAAAAGAAACAGGAGGATCCTTCTATCAGGATGGACAGAAGTACAATAGATGTCACGTGACCAGAAGTACAAAAGCCCTCCAGCATCTCATTGGCCAACTGCTCCTGAAGGCCTTGTGGGCGAAGGTCTTGGTCTGGGTGGAGTATTGGAGTGGGTGGGGGTCTTGGTGCAGGTGGGGGTATTGGTGCGGGTGGGGGTCTTGGTGTGGGTGGGGTGCCTCCATCAGGAAGTCAGTCCCTCGTGCCACAGCAGGAAGCAGTTCTTTTTGGAGGTGAAGCACAGAGGAACCTGACACTTCCTGCAATACATGGAGGTCTTCATTCTCATGAGTCCAGCACCCTGGCACCTCTTGCAATACTTCCGGACAATCGCTTCCTCACAGTCGAAGAACATGGGCATGCATATGGTGTGGGGTGGCGGGCGAGGCCGCGGGTCGGATAGCGAGCCCTCAGCAGACTCCAGCATCTCCATGGCCAGCTGCTCCCTGAAGGCCTTGTGGGTGAGGGTCTTGGTGTCCGTCCTCAGCTTGCTCAGCTCCTTGTGCAAGAGAAAACTGTTGACCACGGCGATGTCCACGAAGTGGTAGAACAAAGTCTTGAACCACTCCGTGGTCTTGTGGTGAACGCTGTAGGTTCCGATCAGTGCAGCGGACAAATCCACGCCCCCCATGTTAGGGTTGTAGTCCACGATGCTGTCCGGAACCGGGACGGCCTTGCTCTGCCACTTCCCAGCCGCCTTCACCTTCCTCTTCACCGTCTGTCCGCTGTAGGCCTGATGCACCGTGGAGCACATGAAGACCTCCCTCAGGTCCTTCCACTTGACGAAGAGGAGCTCGCCTCTCCGGAGCCAGCGCATGTCCCCCCTCTCGGGCTTCCTGGGCAGGTCGTTGGTCCTGGTCTTTGGGAAGCCGGGTACATTTCCCCTCAGGGTCCCACAGCAGCCCATGTTCTTCTTGGACAGATCGGCGAAGAGAGCCGGGCTCGAGTAGGAACTGTGTGTGTACAACACGTAGCCGTCCCCGAGGAGAGGAAACGGCAAAAGGTCCATCACCGCCGAGGAACGGCGACCTGTGGAGGACTCGCTTCTGCCCGAGGAGACAGAGAAGTTCCAGGTGTAGCCGGTAGACGAGTCCGCCAGCACCAGCAGCTTGTAGCCCCGCTTTGTGGGCGTGTCCAGGTCCCGCTTCATGTTGCGGACTTTGCGTCCAACCATCCTCTCGTTTATGGACAGGTTCTGGTGCGGCTGGAAGTTGGCCTTGCAGGCGTCCACCATCTGCGTGTAAAGCGGCTTTATCTGGAACAGCAGGTCGTGCTCAGCCGTGTGCCTCTTCTGCTTGTTCTCCTCGTCCTCTTCCGGGTCGCTGAGGAGAAGGGAGCGCAAGATGGCCTCAAAGCGCCGCCGAGCCATGCGGTCCACGGGGAAGTGGAAGTTGTACGGCCACTCCTTGCTCCAGTAGTCGGACCTGTGGTTCAGCCTCACGAGGCCGCTGAAGATGGTGATGCCGAGGAACGTGTAGAAGTCCTTCATCGTGAGCGCCTCCCACTCGAGCGTCGCCCCGGCCGCCTTTCTTTTGGCGGCGTTGGCGTTCGTGCTGTCGATGATTTGTTGGACCACCGTGTCTGAAAAGAAAAGCCGGAAGAGGCTGATGGGAGTCCACGCTGTGGAGGGGTCACATGTGGGGCCCGGGGGCCGGACCGGCAGGAACCGGAGCGGCGCGGGTTTGATGCTCTCCTCCTCTCGGCCATGCCACCCGCCGTCGTCCTCGTCCTCATCCTCCTCGTTGTTCTCTTGCTCCTCCTCGTCCTCGTTGTTGTTCTCTTCCTCGTCCTCCTCGTCCTCCTCCTCCTCCTCGGCCTCCTCCTCGTTGTTGTCTTCTTCTTCTTCCTCCTCCGTAGGGGCCAACCGACTGGTTCCACGCTTGGGAGCCGGAGCAGAGGTTTCCAGAGAGGAGCATCCTCTCTTCCGAGTGGTGGGAGGAGTAGCTAACGGCTGGGTATTTCCACGTCCTGGAGCCGTGGGGGGAGGAGCTGCTTTTCCACGTCTTGTCCGTGGGACCTTTGAGGGTCTTGGGCCGCTGGCAAAGTCCTGATCCTTATTACTGTAAACACACAAATTAAACATGCTGTTAACACGCTATACACAAGTTGTATGAAACGGAGCGCCTCACAGGGACCCTTACTACTGAACATGACAAAAGAAGGAGTGGCTTGTCCCTCACAGGGACCCTTACTACTGAACATGACAAAAGAAGGAGGGGCTTGTCCCTCACAGGGACCCTTACTACTGAACATGACAAAAGAAGGAGGGGCTTGTCCCTCACAGGGACCCTTACTACTGAACATGACAAAAGAAGGAGTGGCTTGTCCCTCACAGGGACCCTTACTACTGAACATGACAAAAGAAGGAGGGGCTTGTCCCTCACAGGGACCCTTACTACTGAACATGACAAAAGAAGGAGTGGCTTGTCCCTCACAGGGACCCTTACTACTGAACATGACAAAAGAAGGAGTGGCTTGTCCCTCACAGGGACCCTTACTACTGAACAGACTGTTTATGTTGTTCCTGATAAAATCAAATGGGCCTGTTATATTTGACATTGTTCTGATCACATTACTTTAAAACAATAAAAAGCGTCTAGCAGTCACAGCACTGTCTGACCAGTATTGGAGTCTCTGCATGGCAAAGCAGGACTGGAGTTACTTAGTTTTTTGGCGGGCGTTTCGAGATCCTGTAATCTCATTGGTCCTCAGACTAGTCTAGATGACACATGCGGAAGTAGACGGTCATTTACATACCAGGCTTGTTATGGTGCGAGTAAGATTCAGCTCACAGTCGGTCATCTTTGGACTGAATGCTTCATAACACGTCAATGCTTCTGTTTATTGTGATTATTATTCATGCCTTCACCTAAACACCACTCAGTGATCTGGTTCTCAAACTGTAGTACATGTACACATAAAATACACGTGGTAAAAGCTCACTGAGCTGGGGACACACCCCTCTATACACACACACACACACACACACACACACACACACACACACACACACACACACACACACACACACACACACACACTAAACAATAACCACAGAAAGCTGCTCGACAGACAGAAGCCTCGACACCAATACATCATTAATAGATCAATACAACGTTCATGGGACTCGAACCTTTCCTCCTCGCGCTGCATCTCCTCCTCTTCCTCCTCTTCCTCCTCCTGGGTTAATGGAGGGGTCGGCTTCTTTGGTCTTGGCTTCGGCATCTTTCTCTCCAAGAGTCCAACGAAGTGAACAACAGCAGAAGTAACACAAAGTGGTAAACAACAACAAAGTCACGCGCTGCTGTGTCTCCTCTAATGGAGGATTCTCCCGCCAGCAGCTCGTGAACTCACGTGATACCAGGGGAACCTCCTTTGAATCCTTGGAGCCAATAGGATGGAGTTAACCGCCAAAATGAGACTGGCAGCCCTGTTAGCCAATCAGAACCAGCAAGGCACCGCCCTGTGTGAAGCGCAGGCTGTGATTGGCTGCTATGGTAGCCCCGCCCCCTGGTCCAACCCGCCCCTAGAAACTCTGATCCCTCAGGACGATGTGTGACGTCATGTCAAATAATCTTACTTGTTTCTGTCCAAAAATGAAAATGTTTGATGAATATATGTATAAACATTTTAATATACATAAATATATAAAAGTGATGTAACAAGTTATACATATATTACAGTATAAGTTATATATACGTTGTATATATATATATATATATATATATATATATATATATATATATATATATATATATATATATATAAATAAATAAAAGTGATACAACAACTTACATCTATTATAGAATATAATATATATATAGTTGTATAATAGGTTATACATATTACAGTATAAGTTATCTATGTATTATATAACAGTATTATTTTATAATTAATTATTTCTACCTGCATTCTCATGTTTCTGAGTAGATATAACATCCCAGGCTGAACACGTGACCTCTTTGTTTACCTTTTGAAAGTCTCCACGCTGGCTGTCCCGTCACATCGCAATGCATTGTGGGTAATGTGGAAAGGCGGAAGTGTCGTAGGAGTCCTGCTCGCTGTTGGCGCTTCTTGATTCTTCTTCTACGCCCCGAAAGAAGCGGACAGCAGGTCGGTCGCGTGCCTCCTCCGTGACTTCCCGCTGTTCGCCAGGTGTTCTGTGAGCAGGTAGGTCTGCTCTGCTTGAGCGAACGGGCGCAGGCGCAGTGGGTGCGCCAGATGCCATTACACAAACTGCGGTTTACGGTAGAATCGTGTTTTCCCGGTAATGATGAGTCACGTGAACGTGAGTCACGTGACTCACGTTCACGTGACTCATCATTACCGGACACTCATCATTACTGCAGATAATCGGCTCACGTGTCATTTTCAAAGTAGCCTCGTATTTTAAAACTATGTGACTTTTGTTTAAGTTGATATCACGTGATAGGGATAGTCATGTGGTGATGACGTCACAAGTACTGTGCGCATACAGGGAGTTTAGGCTGGTTAGAGAGCAGCGTCATCATCAGGGGGCGGAGCCAAAACTGCCTTCAAATATTACACCGGAAGTCACAAACAGTCACTTCCTGTTAGTTATGTCTGCTACTTGTAGTTTACAAACCTCGTTCTGATTTATTCACAAGTGTTTTTATAAATATAGCTTAGCCCCTTTAGCATAGGAAACACTGGACCTTCCTTTACCAAAGGAAAGGAGCTTCAATGCTGCCTAGCTTAGCTCCTTTAGCATAGGAAACACTGGACCTTCCTTTACCAAAGGAAAGGAGATAATGCCGACCCACAATTCCTTGCGGCGGCAACATTTAAAGTGACGTATCATTCAGGCATTCATTTTTATTATAATAAATATAATAGATGCATATGGTAAACAACCACCAGGTATAGAACAAGTGTATATTACAAAATAAAAGCCTGATTTGTATATATTAGTGTATATTACAAAATAAAAGTCTAATTTGTATATTTTACAAAATAAAAGCCTTATCTGTATATATTAAGTGTATATTACAAAATAAAAGCCTTATCTGTATATATTAAGTGTATATTACAAAATAAAAGTATAATTTGAATATACTAAGTGTATATTCCAAAATAAGTGTAATTTGTATATATTTAGTGTATATTACAGAATAAAAGTGTAATCTGTATATATGAAGTGTATATTACAAAATAAAAGTAGAATTTGTGTATATATATATATATATATATATATATATACCAATTCTACTTTTATTTTGTAATATACACTTATATATACAAATTCTACTTTTATTTTGTAATATACACTTAATATATACAGATTACTTTTATTCTGTAATATACACTACGTCACTTTTGTATATATGAAGTGTATATTACAGAATAAAAGCCTAATCTGTATATATTACAGAATAAAAGACTAATCTGTATATATGAAGTTTATATTACAGAATAAAAGCCTAATCTGTATATATTACAGAATAAAAGCCTAATCTGTATATATGAAGTTTATATTACAGAATGAAAGCCTAATCTGTATATATTACAGAATAAAAGCCTAATCTGTATATATGAAGTTTATATTACAGAATGAAAGCCTAATCTGTATATATTACAGAATAAAAGCCTAATCTGTATATATGAAGTTTATATTACAGAATGAAAGCCTAATCTGTATATATTACAGAATAAAAGGCTAATCTGTATATATGACGTGTATATTACAGAATAAAAGCCTAATCTGTATATATTAAGTGTATATTACAAAATAAAAGTAGAATTTGTATATATATATTTATATATATATTAAGTGTATATTACAGAATAAAAGACTAATCTGTATATATTAAGTGTATATTACAAAATAAAAGTAGAATTTGTATATATATATATTTATATATATATTAAGTGTATATTACAGAATAAAAGCCTAATCTGTATATATTTAGTGTATATTACAAAATAAAAGCCTAATATGTGTATATTACAGAATAAAAGACTAATCTGTATATATGAAGTGTATATTACAGAATAAAAGCCTAATCTGTATATATTACAGAATAAAAGCCTAATCTGTATATATTTAGTGTATATTACAAAATAAAAGCCTAATCTGTATATATTTAGTGTATATTACAAAATAAAAGCCTAATCTGTATATATTACAGAATAAAAGGCTAATCTGTATATATGAAGTGTATATTACAGAATAAAAGCCTAATCTGTATATATTACAGAATAAAAGCCTAATCTGTATATATGAAGTGTATATTACAGAATAAAAGCCTAATCTGTATATATGAAGTGTATATTACAGAATAAAAGCCTAATCTGTATATATGAAGTGTATATTACAGAATAAAAGCCTAATCTGTATATATGAAGTGCATATTACAGAATAAAAGCCTAATCTGTATACATTACAGAATAAAAGACTAATCTGTATATATGAAGTGTATATTACAGAATAAAAGCCTAATCTGTATATATTACAGAATAAAAGCCTAATCTGTATATATGAAGTGCATATTACAGAATAAAATCTGTATATATGAAGTGTATATTACAGAATAAAAGCCTAATCTGTATATATTAGGTGTATATTACAGAATAAAAGTCTAATCTGTATATATTAGGTGTATATTACAGAATAAAAGTCTAATCTGTATATATTAGGTGTATATTACAGAATAAAAGCGTAGCTCTTGCTTAACGGATGAACCCCTCGTCCCGTCCTCCAGGATGTCCTCCGCCCGGCATGTGGTCTGGCGGTCCGGGGGTCTGGTGGCCTACCTGCACCCGCGGCCCTGGACCCCCGGCTCCGTGGTGCTGGAGCGCAGCGCCCCCTGCGGGCCGGGCGGCAGCGTGTTCCAGCTGGAGGAGCCGGAGTTCCTGTCCTGGCTGCTGGCGGCCCGAGCCGTGGCCGCGCTGCTGTGCGAGCGGCTCGGGGTCCGCAGGTGCGCGCTGGTCAGCCGGCCTCACGGGGACCGGCCCGCCCAGGTGAGGGTCCACACAGGAGTCAGGACGACGGGGGAGCCCGCTGGACTCAATTCATGCGTTTTTAACCGTATAAGCGCCTATTCTCGGACAACAGTTTATTTTAAACGTTTCCTTAACTTTCTCCGCAACCACAGGGTTGATTAACTCCTTTTACATTGCCACAATACCGTAGCCCTGTGAGAAGAGACCTACGGTGAGTAAAGTAACCGCTAAGTTTAAGTAATTACGTAAACTCCGGAAAGGCCGTCGCGACCGTAACATTTCACCAAACCCTTCATAAGTACCACTTACAGCGTTGGTTTCCCCTGACAGACACATCCCGTAACCCTGCGGCCTTCTGGGAGTTTAACGAAGCAACAGTCCTTATAACCCTGCTAGTGCCTGTAGAGTCACTCAGCGGCCAGAGTTTTATTTTGTATTGCTTTGAAGACTAGATATGATGATAAGATATACTTTTCATTATCCTGAAGGAAATTCCTCTGCAGAGTTTGATCAAATATTAAAACAGAAGAATAAGTTAAAAGAATAAATACAAACGTGTATGAATGATATAGTAATATATTTTAGTTGTATAAAAAGTAATACGATAAATGTTGGAAAAGAAAATATTGGCAACCTAAGAGTAAGAAGTGTATAATATAATATAATATACAGCATAGAAACTGAAATAGAAAAGTGATTGAGAGTAATAATGATATTAAAACATACAGTTGATTATTGAGAGGAGGGATTATAATCATCTGTAATCTCGTGTTCATAAACTACTTTATTACCTTCAAACGAACCCTCAGGCAGAGCACTGCTCCTGAACCAGGGAGGGAACAATGCAGGGAAGAATTTCCCCAAGGGGATTCATAAAGGATCATTTCTTTCTTCTTCTGTTGAGAAACAAGTCAAGTATTAAATGTGTTGTAAAGAAACTACGGCTGAATATCCTGTAAAATATCTGATTTGATATTTACCACCTGGAGATGTTTAACACTTCCTGTTTCTAAAGCGTCTAAGTCCTTCTTTTGGTAGAATCCTCAGACGTGTACATAATGTTTTATTTATTAATATTTGTGACCGTCAGGTCTACAAAAGCCTTCGAGGTGAAGTCACACATTTCCTAAAAACACATTATGATGTTTATTGTTTATAGACAGGGTTCTTAGTCATGGAGAACCTGGAACAGTCATGAGTTTAAAATGTTATTTCCAGGCCTGGAAAAGTCCTGGAAAAAAATAAAACCCCAAAGGTTTAGTAAAAGTCATGTAAATGTGTTATATTCATGTGTTCATGTAAATGTGTTATATTCATGTGTTCATGTCGTTCATTTACGCTGAGTTTGAAATAATGAATATGCTTTTAAAAGAAAGACTCAAAATATAAGCAGGCATACATACAGGCATCTATATAAATGTTTATTCTTTTAATCAAACTATTGTCTCATTCATTTGAGTCATTTAAGGTTTACTGTATGCTTTGTATTCTCATTGTTAGTTTAAATACTACATTTACTCACTTTTTACTGTTTACACCCAGACTTCACTAAATGTTTGTATTGGAAGTTGGGTCAAAAGTCACGAAAATTTGGTCAAAAGTCATGGAATTTGGTTAAAAGTCATGAAGTGGTTAATAGTCGCGTCAGCCCCCTGGTGTAAGGTGTGATCTGGTGTAATGTGTGATCTGGTGTAAGGTGTGATCTGGTGTAAGGTGTGATCTGGTGTAAGGTGTGATCTGGTGTAAGGTGTGATCTGGTGTAAGGTGTGATCTGGTGTAAGGTGTGATCTGGTGTAAGGTGTGATCTGGTGTAAGGTGTGATCTGGTGTAAGGTGTGATCTGGTGTAATGTGTGATCTGGTGTAAGGTGTGATCTGTTGTGTGCGTTCAGATCAGCGTCCTCCCTCTTCACGGTCTGGATGCGGAGTGGCGCCCCCACCTGGCGGGAGAGGAGGAGCACAACGCCCGCGACCCGGGCTACTGCACCTCCAGGACCGCCCCGCGGTGGAGCGACGCCCGCCTCGCCGAGGTCCAGACCCGGATCCGGGCCGCGCTGCCGCTGCCCGCCGCCCCGCCCGACCTCACCTTCCTGGGGCCCGACCCGGCCGACCCGGGCCTGTTCCCGCGCATCGTCCGCGGGGAGGAGCGGCAGTGGCGGGTGTGGGAGGACGAGGGCCACGTGGCCTTCCTCACCCCCTTCCCCAACTCGCCCGGCTTCACCGTGCTCGTGCCGCGCCGGCCTCTGACCTCGGACGTGTTCCGGCTGCCGCGGGGCGACTACGAGGCGCTGGCGCTGGCCACCCGGCAGGCGGCGCGGCTCCTGGAGGAGGGCCTGGGCTCCTGGGGCACCGGGCTGATCTTCGAGGGCTTCGAGGTGGACTACGCTCACGCCAAGCTGATCCCTCTGTTCCCGCCCTCGCCGGGAGGAGACGCCCCGCGGCCGCCGGCGCCCCGCTTCCACCCCACGTACCCCGGCTACGTGACCTCGGAGGACGGACCCGAAGCCAGCCGGGAGAGCCTGGAGGCGCTGCACCTCGAAATGACTCGGGGGTAAGGCGCTTGTGTCCGCTGGCATGGGATCAAGTTTCCCAAATGTGCCTCATTCCTGATGAAGAGAGATGATGTCATCATCATTCCTGATGAAGAGAGATGATGTCATCATCATTCCTGATAAAGAGAGATGATGTCATCATCATTCCTGATGAAGAGAGATGATGTCATCATCATTCCTGATGAAGAGAGATGATGTCATCATCATTCCTGATGAAGAGAGATGATGTCATCATCATTCCTGATGAAGAGAGATGATGTCATCATCATTCCTGATGAAGAGAGATGACGTCATCATCATTCCTGATGAAGAGAGATGATGTCATCATCATTCCTGATGAAGAGAGATGATGTCATCATTAGACCAGGCTGGAGTTGTTCAGTGTGATTCAGTGCTTTAGAGGCTATGAAGCGTTATAAGCTGATGTGTGAGTCCCTGTGTCCTCAGAAACAAGTGATTCTTTACATTCATTCAGAAATGTAACAAATAATGTATACAAATAGTTTGTTTATTTGAAATAAGTCATTTTCCGCCTTGAGATTCAGTTTACGATCAAAATGTGACGTATTTGTAACAACGATTTTTTAAATTTGAATAAATAAAGTATTCAGCCACATGGTTTACTTTGTCATTGAGACTTCAAGTGTTGATTGAAAAAGGAAATGTTCATGTTGAAAAATGTTATTTTATGTGTAGTGTAATACTTAACGCTGGATCGTTGACTATTAGTCTCATGTTTAATCTAAAAACATATCTTGTGGTTGATAATAATACATATTATGTATAACACATATCTAAACCAGTAGTAATGTATTTAACAGCTACACACACATTTCTATCAATATATATTTATATGTATAAATCCAACCGTGATCTGTAAACTACAAGTAGCCTACAGATCAGAACTAACAGGAAGTCCTTTGTTCTGTGACTTCCTGTGTTCACTTTGAAAACTGTCTGACTTGTTGGCTCCGCCCCCTGGTGATGGCTCCGCCCCCTGGTGATGGCTCCGCCCCCTGATGATGATGCTGTTCGTCTGCGTTCCAGGTGGGAAGCAGCTCTTTGAACAACTTCCACTTCCCCGTGGAGCTTTTACTGTATAATTTCAGATTTTTAAAAATATCTTTTCAGATTTTCAAATTCTTAAGCTTTTTATGAAAAATAATGGCATCCAATGGAGAACATCTTCAAATCTGCTTAAACTTTAAAAGCTTAAATGTTTGCCATACTTTTAGCAACAGACAACATTTCAACTTTAAGATGTTGACAACACCTTCAACTATTACTGTATGATTCAGCTTTTTGATCTTTAATAGTTGTTGAACTGTCACTGTTTTCAATTTTTGCTTTTTTCTGACCTTTTCTGACTTTACAATGAGTGTGTCATCACTAGAGTCCAGAGAAGCTTCAGGATCTTGAGTAAAACATATTTGTCTTTTGCCATTCACTCCACAATGTTCACTCTTCAGGCATAATTTATACATATAAACGTAGGAAATCTTGTCTTTTGTCGTAAACTTGGGTCGATTGAATCCACAGATTCACACATTTGGCTGAAGCCGCCTGATTGTGAGAGGAAGTCCACCTCTCCTCCAGGAAGCCTCTTGTTAAATCTGCCTCCAAAAAGTTCTCCACAGACAATCGCACCTGATTTCTAAATCGCTCTTAGAGACACATGTTGTACACGACAGACCCACCAGTCACAGAATATGTTCATCAAGTCATCCTCCCTCTCAATATGTGAGCAACTGCAGGCTTGTGGGGCGAGGAAGACAAGTTCATTTAATGCTTGCATGATGTTAGCTTTTATTCAAAATGGCTGTGTGTGTGTGTGTGTGTGTGTGTGTGTGTGTGTGTGTCTATGCACACATGTAATTACGGTCGCATGCACGTGTGCGTGTCTTTAAATACAGACATGAGGATAACAGCTCCATTGTCCACGCTCACATTATTATCTCCACAAAAAGAAGAAGCACATCAGCGCGTTCGGCTGCGTCTTTCCTCTCTGTTTGTTGAACTATTTTGGTGATCTGACCATGTTTTTGCCTCTGAAGCCGGTTTACGATGGTTTTGTAGACAATCCACTCCCAGTCTTAAGATCTTGTCTGCCCAATCACCATGGTAACCAGTGACCTGTGTCTATGAAGCGATAGCTAATCTTAAATTCAATTAAAACATGTTTTGAAGAAACAAATGAATTCACATTTGGATAAGTTTAAATGTCATGTATAATATAAATAAATACCATGAATCCCATTAGAGGCAAAGGCTGACACTGCAGATACTTTTTATTTAGAATAAACTTAATTACAATTATCCAAATAAAAACAGTGTTCAATAACAAATGAGTAAGTAAAGTTAGCTTTAGCTATGCTACCAGCTAGCATTCGCCTGATGCATCGGCTCTATCGGCTCTAGTTTCTGCAGTTTCGTTTGTTTTCAGCTCCGTTTACGACTGAATGTGCTGCTTTCACAGACATTATACATTTGAGGCATAATCTTTAGGACAAAACATTTCAGAAAGTACATTCCGTGGTTTGTGGGGCACGTTGGTCCAGTCATCCAGGAAGTTCCTTCAGCGACCGGAGGCTCGGTCACACCTTGACGTCGACCTTCTTCTCGGACGGACGCCGTCCGCAGCATCCGCCGCCCGCGCGGCCCGTCTTGGTGATGAAGAGGAGCGGCTCCACGATGCAGCTCAGGTCCATGATGGAGAACGCGCTGATGCTGATCTGGCAGCGGAACGCCACGAACGTGTAGTACGACGCGAAGGGCATGAGGGCCACGGGCGGCAGGTAGTTGGACACGACGATGCCCAGGACGATCAGCACCATGCGGAGGGCCTTCTTCTTCACCGGGTGCATCGCCTCCTTCCCCGCCACCGAGCGCCTGAGCACCCAGACCACGGAGACGTTGCAGAAGACCATGACCGCGAAGGCGAACAGGATGGCGCCGCTGAAGACCTCGTTGACGCTCATGACTCCCAGGATGCTCTTGGTGAGGCCGTACGGCAGGACGAGGCCCCACACCGCCACGGAAACGCCGACGCGGATCTTATTGTCCCGGATGCCGGTGAACAGCATCGGGTGGACCACGGCCACGTAGCGGTCCAGGCAGATGCACACCTGCAGCGGGTCGCAGAACATGTGTGTTCATGGCACGTCAGACCTCAAGGGACTGCAGTAGTAGTAGTAGTAGTAAAGTACAGTAGTAGTAGTAGTAGTAGTAGTAAAGTACAGTAGTAGTAGTAGTAGTAGTAGTAAAGTACAGTAGTAGTAGTAGTAGTAGTAGTAAAGTACAGTAGTAGTAGTAGTAGTAGTAAAGTACAGTAGTAGTAAAGTACAGTAGTAGTAGTAGTAGTAAAGTACAGTAGTAGTAGTAGTAGTAGTAAAGTACAGTAGTAGTAAAGTACAGTAGTAGTAGTAGTAGTAAAGTACAGTAGTAGTAGTAGTAAAGTACAGTAGTAGTAGTAGTAGTAAAGTACAGTAGTAGTAAAGTACAGTAGTAGTAGTAGTAAAGTACAGTAGTAGTAGTAGTAGTAGTAGTAAAGTACAGTAGTAGTAAAGTACAGTAGTAGTAGTAGTAGTAAAGTACAGTAGTAGTAGTAGTAGTAGTAAAGTACAGTAGTAGTAAAGTACAGTAGTAGTAGTAGTAGTAAAGTACAGTAGTAGTAGTAGTAAAGTACAGTAGTAGTAGTAGTAGTAAAGTACAGTAGTAGTAAAGTACAGTAGTAGTAGTAGTAAAGTACAGTAGTAGTAGTAGTAGTAGTAGTAAAGTACAGTAGTAGTAGTAGTAGTAAAGTACAGTAGTAGTAGTAGTAGTAGTAAAGTACAGTAGTAGTAAAGTACAGTAGTAGTAGTAGTAAAGTACAGTAGTAGTAGTAGTAGTAAAGTACAGTAGTAGTAGTAGTAGTAAAGTACAGTAGTAGTAGTAGTAGTAAAGTACAGTAGTAGTAAAGTACAGTAGTAGTAGTAGTAGTAAAGTACAGTAGTAGTAGTAGTAGTAGTAAAGTACAGTAGTAGTAGTAGTAGTAAAGTACAGTAGTAGTAGTAGTAGTAAAGTACAGTAGTAGTAAAGTACAGTAGTAGTAGTAGTAGTAAAGTACAGTAGTAGTAAAGTACAGTAGTAGTAGTAGTAGTAAAGTACAGTAGTAGTAGTAGTAGTAAAGTACAGTAGTAGTAAAGTACAGTAGTAGTAGTAGTAGTAAAGTACAGTAGTAGTAAAGTACAGTAGTAGTAGTAGTAGTAAAGTACAGTAGTAGTAGTAGTAGTAAAGTACAGTAGTAGTAGTAGTAGTAAAGTACAGTAGTAGTAAAGTACAGTAGTAGTAGTAGTAGTAAAGTACAGTAGTAGTAGTAGTAGTAAAGTACAGTAGTAGTAGTAGTAGTAAAGTACAGTAGTAGTAAAGTACAGTAGTAGTAGTAGTAGTAAAGTACAGTAGTAGTAGTAGTAGTAAAGTACAGTAGTAGTAGTAGTAGTAGTAAAGTACAGTAGTAGTAAAGTACAGTAGTAGTAGTAGTAGTAAAGTACAGTAGTAGTAAAGTACAGTAGTAGTAGTAGTAGTAAAGTACAGTAGTAGTAGTAAAGTACAGTAGTAGTAGTAAAGTACAGTAGTAGTAAAGTACAGTAGTAGTAGTAGTAGTAAAGTACAGTAGTAGTAAAGTACAGTAGTAGTAGTAGTAGTAAAGTACAGTAGTAGTAGTAGTAGTAGTAAAGTACAGTAGTAGTAAAGTACAGTAGTAGTAAAGTACAGTAGTAGTAGTAGTAGTAAAGTACAGTAGTAGTAAAGTACAGTAGTAGTAGTAGTAGTAAAGTACAGTAGTAGTAAAGTACAGTAGTAGTAAAGTACAGTAGTAGTAAAGTACAGTAGTAGTAGTAGTAGTAAAGTACAGTAGTAGTAAAGTACAGTAGTAGTAAAGTACAGTAGTAGTAGTAGTAGTAAAGTACAGTAGTAGTAGTAGTAGTAAAGTACAGTAGTAGTAAAGTACAGTAGTAGTAGTAGTAGTAAAGTACAGTAGTAGTAGTAGTAGTAAAGTACAGTAGTAGTAGTAGTAGTAGTAAAGTACAGTAGTAGTAAAGTACAGTAGTAGTAGTAAAGTACAGTAGTAGTAAAGTACAGTAGTAGTAGTAGTAGTAGTAGTAAAGTACAGTAGTAGTAGTAGTAGTAGTAAAGTACAGTAGTAGTAAAGTACAGTAGTAGTAGTAGTAGTAAAGTACAGTAGTAGTAGTAGTAAAGTACAGTAGTAGTAGTAGTAGTAAAGTACAGTAGTAGTAAAGTACAGTAGTAGTAGTAGTAAAGTACAGTAGTAGTAGTAGTAGTAGTAAAGTACAGTAGTAGTAGTAGTAGTAAAGTACAGTAGTAGTAGTAGTAGTAAAGTACAGTAGTAGTAGTAGTAGTAAAGTACAGTAGTAGTAAAGTACAGTAGTAGTAGTAGTAGTAAAGTACAGTAGTAGTAAAGTACAGTAGTAGTAGTAGTAGTAAAGTACAGTAGTAGTAGTAGTAGTAAAGTACAGTAGTAGTAAAGTACAGTAGTAGTAGTAGTAGTAAAGTACAGTAGTAGTAAAGTACAGTAGTAGTAGTAGTAGTAAAGTACAGTAGTAGTAGTAGTAGTAGTAAAGTACAGTAGTAGTAAAGTACAGTAGTAGTAGTAGTAGTAAAGTACAGTAGTAGTAGTAGTAGTAAAGTACAGTAGTAGTAGTAGTAGTAAAGTACAGTAGTAGTAGTAGTAGTAGTAAAGTACAGTAGTAGTAAAGTACAGTAGTAGTAGTAGTAGTAAAGTACAGTAGTAGTAAAGTACAGTAGTAGTAGTAGTAGTAAAGTACAGTAGTAGTAGTAAAGTACAGTAGTAGTAGTAAAGTACAGTAGTAGTAAAGTACAGTAGTAGTAGTAGTAGTAAAGTACAGTAGTAGTAAAGTACAGTAGTAGTAGTAGTAAAGTACAGTAGTAGTAGTAGTAGTAGTAAAGTACAGTAGTAGTAGTAGTAGTAAAGTACAGTAGTAGTAGTAGTAGTAAAGTACAGTAGTAGTAGTAGTAGTAAAGTACAGTAGTAGTAAAGTACAGTAGTAGTAGTAGTAGTAAAGTACAGTAGTAGTAAAGTACAGTAGTAGTAGTAGTAGTAAAGTACAGTAGTAGTAGTAGTAGTAAAGTACAGTAGTAGTAGTAGTAGTAAAGTACAGTAGTAGTAGTAGTAGTAAAGTACAGTAGTAGTAAAGTACAGTAGTAGTAGTAGTAGTAAAGTACAGTAGTAGTAGTAGTAGTAGTAAAGTACAGTAGTAGTAGTAGTAGTAAAGTACAGTAGTAGTAAAGTACAGTAGTAGTAGTAGTAGTAAAGTACAGTAGTAGTAAAGTACAGTAGTAGTAGTAGTAGTAAAGTACAGTAGTAGTAGTAGTAGTAAAGTACAGTAGTAGTAGTAGTAGTAAAGTACAGTAGTAGTAAAGTACAGTAGTAGTAGTAGTAGTAAAGTACAGTAGTAGTAGTAGTAGTAAAGTACAGTAGTAGTAGTAGTAGTAGTAAAGTACAGTAGTAGTAAAGTACAGTAGTAGTAGTAGTAGTAAAGTACAGTAGTAGTAAAGTACAGTAGTAGTAGTAGTAGTAAAGTACAGTAGTAGTAGTAAAGTACAGTAGTAGTAGTAAAGTACAGTAGTAGTAAAGTACAGTAGTAGTAGTAGTAGTAAAGTACAGTAGTAGTAAAGTACAGTAGTAGTAGTAGTAGTAAAGTACAGTAGTAGTAGTAGTAGTAGTAAAGTACAGTAGTAGTAAAGTACAGTAGTAGTAGTAGTAGTAGTAAAGTACAGTAGTAGTAAAGTACAGTAGTAGTAGTAGTAGTAAAGTACAGTAGTAGTAGTAGTAGTAGTAAAGTACAGTAGTAGTAAAGTACAGTAGTAGTAAAGTACAGTAGTAGTAGTAGTAGTAAAGTACAGTAGTAGTAAAGTACAGTAGTAGTAGTAGTAGTAAAGTACAGTAGTAGTAAAGTACAGTAGTAGTAAAGTACAGTAGTAGTAAAGTACAGTAGTAGTAGTAGTAGTAGTAAAGTACAGTAGTAGTAAAGTACAGTAGTAGTAGTAGTAGTAAAGTACAGTAGTAGTAGTAGTAGTAGTAAAGTACAGTAGTAGTAAAGTACAGTAGTAGTAAAGTACAGTAGTAGTAGTAGTAGTAAAGTACAGTAGTAGTAAAGTACAGTAGTAGTAGTAGTAGTAAAGTACAGTAGTAGTAAAGTACAGTAGTAGTAAAGTACAGTAGTAGTAAAGTACAGTAGTAGTAAAGTACAGTAGTAGTAGTAGTAGTAGTAAAGTACAGTAGTAGTAAAGTACAGTAGTAGTAGTAGTAGTAAAGTACAGTAGTAGTAGTAGTAGTAGTAAAGTACAGTAGTAGTAAAGTACAGTAGTAGTAAAGTACAGTAGTAGTAGTAGTAGTAAAGTACAGTAGTAGTAAAGTACAGTAGTAGTAGTAGTAGTAAAGTACAGTAGTAGTAAAGTACAGTAGTAGTAAAGTACAGTAGTAGTAAAGTACAGTAGTAGTAGTAGTAGTAAAGTACAGTAGTAGTAAAGTACAGTAGTAGTAAAGTACAGTAGTAGTAGTAGTAGTAAAGTACAGTAGTAGTAGTAGTAGTAGTAAAGTACAGTAGTAGTAGTAGTAGTAGTAGTAAAGTACAGTAGTAGTAAAGTACAGTAGTAGTAGTAGTAGTAGTAGTAAAGTACAGTAGTAGTAGTAAAGTACAGTAGTAGTAGTAGTAGTAGTAAAGTACAGTAGTAGTAGTAGTAGTAGTAGTAAAGTACAGTAGTAGTAAAGTACAGTAGTAGTAGTAGTAGTAGTAGTAGTAAAGTACAGTAGTAGTAGTAAAGGGAATAAAGGGTAATGCTGCCTTTTAAATCGGTCAGAAATGCTTTTATGAAGTTTATGTCTAAAAATATGAAAAGCATTACATAACAAAATGTAAATAAAGAAACAAAATTGTCACAGCATATACATCCATGAAATTGTATTTGTACAATTATCACGAATAGAGGGCAGCGTCCTCTGTCCTAACCATGTAGAGCATTAATGTCGGCTACACGTTCAGCATCAAATATAAACTATCTGTCATGTATGTATTAGAGCCTGGCAACAGACGAGGAAAAGCTGTTTTTACTGTCATAATAACGTGTACTGTACTGTAAAAAGAAAATCCAAATTTTACGGAAAATAACTACATTTTTACAGTAGGTTTTCTGTTGTTGTTTTTTTATATACAAAACTCTGTAAAATTACAGCCATTATCTGTAAATGAACAACCCAACTGTTAATTTAAGTATTGTGCTAATAATAACAAATTACATTTTTTTCTCTTTTTTATAAAAAAAAAGACTATTATTTATACAGTATTGTTACTGCTTTCTTAAATTACATACAAATTCATGTAGGTTCTTTATTGAAGGTGTTTGATTGAATAAAATATTATTAAAAATTCAGAAAAAAACTGTAAAATAACAGTATTTCTGCACGACTTTAAGTGATATCACTTTATTGAAGCTGTTTGATCGTAATAATACAGGATGACTATGTAAAATA
This sequence comes from Taurulus bubalis, assembly GCF_910589615.1. NCBI lineage: Eukaryota > Metazoa > Chordata > Actinopteri > Perciformes > Cottidae > Taurulus > Taurulus bubalis. Next base: position 1,155,128 of record NC_136594.1, on the reverse strand, counting down.
ACAGTGTTTCACTGCAAAACCGTTAATGAAAATGTTTGTTAATTCATGGTTTTCGTCCTTTATTTGAATTAAGATCTTTTACCTTAATTTGACGTTTTTTGTTTGGCAGTCAATGGACCCTTTTTTAAAGTTGTAGTTTTTTACAGTGTAGGCTAGAAGTCCTGCATTTGACGTGATCATTGCATCAACCGAGACGGAGGCGCCCGGTGAGACTCACCAGAAAGAGCGGCGCTAAGTCCTTGAGCCCGTAAGCGAACCTCTGAAAGTACCAGATGCGCTGGTCGTCCAGCAGCAGCCGGTTGACCATGTCCACCGGCGTCATGAGGCAGAAGTAGGCGTCCAGCACGGCCAGGTTGAAGAAGAAGATGTCCGAGGTGGAGGCGTCGCTCTTCCTGCTGGCGATCTGCCAGATGACCAGCGCGTTGCAGGGCGCCCCCACGGCCAGGTTGATCACCTTGACCCCGAAGTAGAAAACGAAGGCCCAGCGGGACGCGGCGCACACGGGGAACTGGTACCACGGCGGAGCCCCGCGGGGGCCACTGGGGGCGCTAGAGTTCCCGTAGAGGTCGGCGGCGGCGCTCAGAGTCGCGTTGAACATGGTGGGGAAGAAGGGCTGATGGGAAGAAAGGAAAAGGTTAGTTTAGATCAGGGGTGTCGAACTCATTTTAGTGAAGGGGCCGCATGCTGCCCATGTTGGTAACGCACACATAACCACAATATTATATATGTTTAAATCATTGGTGAAGGGTTTTGGATGGTCTGCCTGGGCTCCTCTGCAGATTCCCTCGCTTTGAGACGCCACTTTCATGACGGGATCATTTTTAACGACTTGCAACACAACGCCTCCTGATGAAGAATACAGTGAAATGTCCAACAACTTCATTCTCCATTTGCAGCTTGTACTGTTACCCTGTAGACCACTGACAGCACGGGTCCAGTCCACTCCACCAGGTCCAGTCCACTATGACTGGGTCCAGTCCACTATGACTGGGTCCAGTCCACTATGACCGGTCCAGTCTTCAACGAGAGCTAACAATGTGATTGTCAGTAGTGTCTGTCATGGTCTCAACTCAAGGAACTCCTCGGTGACGCCAAAGTCTCATCAACACCAGAATGAATTCGGCCAGTTGAGCATCTCTAGTGACGTCAGCGCTCTCATCCATTGCAACTGAAAATACTACAGATGACTTTACTTTATGCTTCTTTTGGCTCCAAATCTGCTGAAAGATCTGGAATCCTCTCCGTCACAGTATTCCTCGTTAGCTAATGTTGGCAAAAGCCTGTCACGGGCCGGATCCGAATGTTTGACCCCCCTGGTTTAGATCATCCGTATTCCATGTGTCTTCATCTGGACCCTTAAGGAGGGCCAATCACAAGACAGCGTCAGAACATCTCACCTCAGTCCACAGCGTCCGGCTCTTCTCCTGCTGCAGAACCGTTCTGCATGTCGCAGCAGAGCCTTATGAACGCGCTCCACGGGGACGAGCCGTCGCTGGGCCGGGCCAAACCGAAGGGACGTCGGCTCTCTCTCCTCAACGCGGGGTCCAAACCCGCTGTGATTGGACCGCAGAGCAAAACAGTGTTTGCTGAGACGTCTGCAGCGATTGGACGGTTGGGAAAGGGTTATTAACGTCCTCCTCGTCTCATTCTCTAGTCTTTGGGTTTTCATGCGGGTCTTTGCCTTCAGGGCTCCCAGAGTTCATAGCAACCTGCAGTGTTGGATGTGATGAACGTGCACGGCGCTTATTCGCAGTCACTGCAACATAAAGACGTCGGTCTCGTAGTTCCCCCGAGCCGCCGGCTTTTCAGCATTGTCCTCGTTTCACGGTAAAAAGGGCAACCTGATCCCCAGTCTGTTCCTCTGGGTCACTTCTACCTCCAGCAGCGCTGCAGCTGAACATCAGCTCTCACTGATGCAACGCAGGCGCTTCAGTAAACAGGTGATGCAAGGGAAGCGTGAGGAGAAATCTAATGCAAGGAGTTACGACTGCAGCCAGACTCTCAGAGTTGAGAGAAAACCCCGTTGGGAATAAAAGCTCACAAGGTCACGACAAGCAGCCACTTGCATCAACAGTGTTTCATAACCGCCTTCATTACACAAACAACCCTCTGAGTCGAACACATGGGGACCTCAGGTGGGAAAGGTATTGGGAACTGTGGGATCCGTTCTTCAGTAGAACTGAAGAGTTGGAGGTCATCCGGGTTCCAACATCACCGTTTATGAACGGTAAAGCGAATGTTTTAAACCCGTTAGTAAACTTATGATTTAAAACTGTACGCTGATGACTTCACAGAAATCACATGTATGACAAGCACTTTGTTAGATTAGATATAACTGTATTGCATCAAGCCAAGTGTATTATATATATATATATATATATATATATATATATATATATATATACATATATATATACATATATATGTATGTTTCATAATAACCAGAAAAAGGAAAAAAAAGTGTTGTTGAGTATTCCTTAGTATTTCCCCCCAAATACAGTAAAATGTGAAAACATGAAAATGTGAGAAAAATAAATAAGTACAGACATTGAACTACAGACATTAAACTACAGACAATGCACTACATACATTGGAATACAGACATTGCACTACAGACATTGAACTACAGACATTGAACTACAGACATTGAACTACAGGCATTGAACTACAGACATTGTACTACAGACATTGCACTACAGACATTGAACTACAGGCATTGAACTACAGACATTGACCTACAGACATTGACCTACAGACATTGAACTACAGACATTGCACTACAGACATTGAACTACAGACATTGAACTACAGACATTGACCTACAGACATTGACCTACAGACATTGACCTACAGACATTGAACTACAGACATTGCACTACAGACATTGAACTACAGGCATTGAACTACAGACATTGTACTACAGACATTGAACTACAGACATTGAAATACAGGCATTGAACTACAGACATTGACCTACAGACATTGAGTGGACGTAGCAGTCCAGGAGACAAAGTGCTTCACGTGAATCCTTTTAGGCTTTGTTAACAAGTAAGTTGTAGAAGTAAACAACAAGAAGCTGATGTTGTAGTTTATTAACAGAACGTTGTAGTTTAACTGGATGTTGTTGTTTATTAACAGGAAGTTGTAGTTTATTTACAGGACGTTGTAGTTTGACTGGATGTTGTTGTTTTTTGACAGGAAGTTGTAGTTTATGTACAGGACGTTGTAGTTAAACTGGATGTTGTTGTTTATTAACAGGAAGTTGTAGTTTATTTACAGGACGTTGTAGTTAAACTGGATGTTGTTGTTTATTAACAGGAAGTTGTAGTTTATTTACAGGAAGTTGTAGTTTATTTACAGGACGTTGTAGTTAAACTGGATGTTGTTGTTTATTAACAGGAAGTTGTAGTTTATTTACAGGACGTTGTAGTTCAAGAGGAAGTTGTAATTTAACTGGATGTTGTTGTTTATTAACAGGATGTTGTAGTTTAACAGGAAGTTGTAGTTTATTAACAGGACGTTGTAGTTCAAGAGGAAGTTGTAGTTTATTTACAGGACTTTGTACTACCTGCACATGAAGGTGTCCTCGAGGCTTAAGTGGACCGTGAAGTTGGCCGTCCTGTTGGCCATCACAGTGGCCATGACGGCTGCAACGTCCTGATCCTCCGGTGGGAAGAAGACACGGTGCGCTACATCAGTATGGTTACGCTACATCAGTATCGTTACGCTACATCAGTATCGTTATGCTACATAAGTATCATTATGCTACATAAGTATCGTTACGCTACATAAGTATCATTACGCTACATCAGTATCGTTACGCTACATAAGTATCGTTACGCTACATACGTATCGTTACGCTACATAAGTATCGTTATGCTACATCAGTATCGTTACGCTACATAAGTATCGTTACGCTACATCAGTATCGTTACGCTACATAAGTATCGTTACGCTACATAAGTATCGTTACGCTACATCAGTATCGTTACGCTACATAAGTATCGTTACGCTACATACGTATCGTTACGCTACATCAGTATCGTTACGCTACATAAGTATCGTTACGCTACATACGTATCGTTACGCTACATCAGTATCGTTACGCTACATAAGTATCGTTACGCTACATAAGTATCGTTACGCTACATCAGTATCGTTACGCTACATCAGTATCGTTACGCTACATCAGTATCGTTACGCTACATAAGTATCGTTACGCTACATCAGTATCGTTACGCTACATCAGTATCGTTACGCTACATACGTATCGTTACGCTACAGAAGTATTGTTGTGCTACAGAAGTATTGTTGTGCCACATAGTTGCCTTTAGAGACATTTGTATCGGCTAGGTATGGTTACGGTGGCCCAGAACGGACAAAACCAAACTCCTGTAGTTCTCCTACAGGCGTTCACAGGGACGCAGTCTGCAACTCCACCACTAGATGGCACTAAATCCAACACGCTGCTCCTTTAAAACAAACAAATGAATTCCCTTTTCTCCATCTGGAATGTAGTGAAAGTAACGCTGATGAACTAACCAGTTTCATTATTAATAAAGGTTATTCAGTAAGAAACAGACCTAAGAATATTCTCTGTAATAAACACATTGTCTGCCAGCAAAATTTGGAAAAATGACTTTTTATGACAATAACTGAAATGACAAAAGTCTATTTCAATTCATATTTATTAAATCAGACAGTTTGGCACCGGCAGTCAACGCTCTGGAGAACGCCTTGGGCAGATTGTCAAAGAAGGTGAGAAGTTATTAAGTGAACTCGCAGCGTTCATCACGTTAAAGCCTCTTCTCGGTAATGAAGGTGACGTCGTACATCGTACCGAGTATTAAAACAGATTTTACAGCATTTGCATACATTTTTAAATTCAAAGTCTGACAAAAAGATTCTAAAGAAAGCGCATCGTAATCATAATCCACGACTGTACCGAACTCCTCGTGTTAAATACGAAGATTATAAATTAATTTAACCTGCAAAAAAAAAAAAAAAAATAGAAATATATAATAAATAATTCCTGATATTTGTCTGTTTCCTGCATTTAAAAGATCACGACTCGTGAAAACGACTCAGAGCGTTCAGTAACACAAACTAAAACTAAACGTTTCAACGGTGCATATTTGATCTTTGGTAGGATTATTAAAATCAAACCACACGGATTAAAAAACGAGGACTAAAGATGATGACATATTAAACTGAGAATGTGCTTTTAAACTTCATTAACCTCTCTTCTAAACCGGGGAGTGAAAGCTTTGAAGGTCAGTGAAGGTCATTTGAAACCATCTCACTGGAATAAAGAAACCATGATCAAACATATTCTGTGGCACTTTGCCATATCTTAACATCTTAAATCTTCATTCTGTACATTTATTTTAAAGCATCTTAAATAAAAACCTCCTATGATTTCTGTCACTTTAACACTAAAGGGATGTTTGTACTTTGTATATACACATATATATATATATATACATATATACATACATATACATATACATATATATATATATATATATATATATATATATATATATATATATATATATATATATATACACACATACATACATACATATACATATATATATATATATATATATATTTATATATATATATATATATATATATATAAATCATATATATGTCGGTCCAAGGCACTCTTCTGGGAAAATAAATAATTGTTCTGTCGCTTTAACATTAAAGGGATGTTTGTACTTTGATGTTTTTTTTCACCCTGATATTTTAATTAAAGCAGTGGTTCTCAAACTGTGGGTCGTGACCCTCTAGTGGGGCGCAGAGGTATTACATTTAACAATACAAATCAGTCAAACCAGCTGACACACGAGAGGAGGCGTGACCTCACTTCAGGAATTGGCCGTGAACGGACCTCAGACCATCACATTTAATAAACTTTCTTTCTTTCATCTTCGTCGTCGTCTTCTTCTTCTTCTTCATAAAAGGTCGTCTGTGAGTCATCGCGTGGCGGCGATCTCCCCATGTACGCGGAAGCGGTAGAGACAGGTGTACTCCACCTGACCCCAGTTACTGAGGACCCGCAGCTCCACACCGCGGTGCACCGCGTCGCTGGGGTTCTGCGGGGAATGGAAGAAGAAGAAGAAGACAGAACCATTAGAACCAGCGCTCGCTCTGCAGAGGCCATCTAAGCGGCGTGGATACTCACGGGGAGCCTGAAGGTCTGCGTGGGTTCTCCGTCCTCGTCGTACCTGAAGGAACCCAGCAGGGTTCCCTCCTCCACGTCGTCCTTCATGCCCTGCAGTTGAGAAACACAAAGCACCGCCACGTCAGCGCTGCTCTTAAAGGGACAGTACGGACGTCTAGAAGTGAGGTTCTGCTACGCAGTCCGTGTAAAGTTCTGCTGTACTTTAGACTCTTGTTTCTTCTCTCTTCAAACGCACCAGACTCCATTCATAAAGTCGGTGATTTAACCTCTCAGAACACAGAGATTACGATACGATATTATTACCATACTTACTTCCCGATACAATATTATCACGATACGATATTATCACCATACTTAAGTTCCGGTACGATATAACCACGATACTTATACGATATTATCACGATACTTATACGATATTACCACGATACTTAAGTTTCGGTTCGATATTATCATGATACTTACGCCTTGATACGATATTATCACGATACTTAAGTCCCAGTACGATATTATCACGATACTTATACGATAATACCACGATACTTAAGTCCCGGTACGATATAATCACGATACTTACGTCCCAGTACGATATTATCACGATACTTATACAATAATACCACGATACTTAAGTCCCGGTTCGATATTATCACAATACTTATACGATATTATCACAATACTTAAGTCCCGGTACGATATTATCACGATACTTAAGTCCCGGTACGATATTATCACAATACTTATACAATATTACCACGATACTTAAGTCCCGGTACGATATTATCACAATACTTATACGATATTACCACGATACTTAAGTCCCGGTACGATATTATCACAATACTTATACGATATTACCACGATACTTAAGTCCCGGTACGATATTATCACAATACTTATACGATATTACCACGATACTTAAGTCCCGGTACGATATTATCACAATACTTATACGATATTACCACGATACTTAAGTCCCGGTACGATATTATCACAATACTTATACGATATTACCACGATACTTAAGTCCCGGTACGATATTATCACGATACTTACGCCTTGATACAATATTATCACGATACTTATACGATATTATCACGATACTTATATGATATTACCACGATACTTAAGTCCCGGTACGATATTATCACGATACTTAAGCCTTGATACAATATTATCACGATACTTATACGATATTATCACGATACTTATATGATATTATCACGATACTTATACGATATTATCACGATACTTATATGATATTATCACGATACTTATACGATATTATCACGATACTTATATGATATTATCACGATACTTATACGATATTATCACAATACTTATACGATATTACCACGATACTTAAGTCCCGGTACGATATTATCACGATACTTAAGCCTTGATACAATATTATCACGATACTTATACGATATTATCACGATACTTACGCCTTGATACGATATTATCACGATACTGCGATACATTGAGTATTGCGATTTATTACCTTTTTTTCAACTGCAAATTGTCCCCAAAGGAAAACGTTGTCAACATATTTGATCTGATACGATAAAGTATTCAGTCTGTTCATCTCACATAAAAAAGTTTATAATTGATTAAATGAAAGATTACGTGTGTTGGTATATATTATAAAATATTGCGATACTATGCCGCATCGATTTCACCCCTAAGAGAACACTGAAGTCACACAAGGACACTGACTGACCAACAGATGGAGGCAGCAGCTCTTCTGAGAGCTGAAATCAGAGGTTTTGTGAATGGATCGACTGAATGAATGAATCGACTCTTCCAGGACTCTAACACCCGTCCTCTCCAGACCGGTAACACTCACGTAGACCTCAAAGTCCTTGGGGGCGGAGTCTATGCGTCCGGTGGGGGAGTTGTAGCGCGGCAGGTGATCCAGCGTCACGTGGGTGATGGTGATGGGGTGAGACAGGGAGATCACCAGGGAACCCATCACGCCGTGGAACGCCCAGCACTTACCGGGTAACATCATCGGGTAACCCTGAGAGGGGGAGACGGGGTCAGATACATCAGAGACAGTAGAAGACCGTACGACCAGCTGCTCTGAGGCCGTGTCGTCCCTCTGGTCTGAAGGAGGTCAAAGGTCAGAGAGGGTTTACCTGGATGACGGTTCTAGGGCTCTCAGACGGGAACCAGAGAGGGAACCCGAACAGAGTCATGCAGGCGGTTCGGATACGGTACGTCTCTGAACACCTGGTGCTGATCACACTGGCACCTGCACACGCACACACACACGCGCACGCACACACGCACACACACACACACACACACACACACACACACACACACACACACACATAACTAAATAAATAATGTGGAAGATGCACAAATGAACTAAAACATTCTTATTGAACAATCAAAAATGTTTAAACAAATTTAACCAAATCAGCTGAACAGACCCCATGTTCCCGTGTTCTAGTAGTCGCAGGAACCCCAAAGGAGTTCTAAGACTTGTGTTATTTTATGACTTTTTTCTGAATTTTCTGGGGAATAAAATGTATATTTTCAAACAAATTACCTTTATACCATATTTTGATCATATCTATGAACATCCAGCATGATATGAGCAAGATTCCCCAAAAATGCCTCCTGGAGCGGTCACCAAGCTGTATGGTTCAGGGCCTTAACAACAACCCACATACTAATAAGACACCGTTTTGGAAAGATTAGGACCTAAAGAATCTGATGCAACAAAGCATTGGCATGTTGAGAAGGAGTTTCAGTCAAAAAACTGTGTCGTTCGGTTCATAAATGGAAAGATGACTTATTTTATGCCAAAACATTTGCCGATTTGGGAATGCTGGGTATTGCAATGTTCATCAGCTTCTGCATGTGCTGTATGTGGGCAGACCAAGAAGGCTTCAGGACTCAAAAACAAAACAAAAAAAAAAAAAACCTCTGGCCGTTTTATGACTCTACAGGTAGTAATAGGGTAATAAGGATGATTGCTTTGTTAGACTCCCACAAGCCCGTAGGGTTATGGGATGTGTCTGTTAGGGAAAACCAACGTTGCAAGTGGTACTTATTAACGTTACGGTCGCCACGGCAAGTTTGCGTAAGTACTTAAACTTAACGGATACTTACATTTTTTTAAGTTAAACAAGCCTGTGGTTAGAGATAATTAAGGTGCCGTTTAAAAAAAAAAACATTTTCCTTTTTTTTCGAAAATGAGCCCTGGGAGCTTGGTGACACAACACACGGAGGATTAAATATTAAATATTAGGGCTGTTTCCAACCTTGAGTCTCCAGAGCAAAGTCGGCCATCTTGTCGGCTACCGGCCGTCCGCAGCCGGAGCAGCTTCCTCCAATGGGGCGGCTGGAAGCCTCCTGCTGCTGGATCACACACACACGGACACGGACACACACACACACACACACACACACACACACACACACGGACACACGAAAACACACACACACGGACACACGGACACACACACACACACACACACGGACACACGGACACACACATACATCACACACACATACAAATCACACACATGCACACGGTCAGAAGACGTGTGCGAGGCGGTTCAGTCGGTGTCTAGAGGCTCCTCCCACCTTGATGCGGTCCGTGAGCCACTTCTCCAGGGCCTGCTGCAGCTCCGGGGTCAGCTGGTTCTGGCTGCTGGTCTCGGGCCCGGGGGCAGAGGTCAGCCGGACGGACGCCCACTCCTGGGACAGCTGCAAGAGACAGGAAGTCCCGTTACGACCACGCAGTCTAACAGGAACAGGGAAGACCGGGACGAAAGGTCTGCACCTTCGCGTTCTGGGCCTCCAGATCCTGGACCCTGAGGCCGAGGACGGCCGCGGCGGACCGGTGGTCCAACATCTGCCCGCCCAGACCAGAAAGCTCCCGCTCCAGACGCAGCCGCTCGTCCGAGTCCACCGCCGCCAGCTGGACCTTCATGTCCCGCAGGTCCAGCTGGAGCCGCTGCTTCATGTCCTGCAGGTCCAGCTGGAGCCGCTCCGTCACCTGAGGGAGGAAGACAAAGATAAAGGTAAAACAAATGTGTATTGTCTTCAGTTCCCATCACCACCACTAGATGTTCCTCCAGCACAGCTGTTGTTGTTGTCTCACCTGAGACAACAGGTGCTGCTGCTTCAGCTGCTGCTCCGCCTGAAACAAACAGACAACGTCACACTGCTGGAGCAACACGTCACGCTTCTTACTTCCAATCCTCTGGAGACTTTTACAAAAAGTCTCCAGAGTTCTAACGAGGACCATCAGCACTAACGAGGACTATCAGTTCTAACGAGGACCATCATTTCTAACGAGGACTATGCGTACTAACGAGCACCATTATTTCTAACGAGGACTATGCGTACTAACGAGGACCATCAGTACTAACGAGGACCATCAGCACTAACGAGGACTATCAGTTCTAACGAGGACCATCATTTCTAACGAGGACTATGCGTACTAACGAGGACCATCATTTCTAACGAGGACTATGCGTACTAACGAGGACCATCATTTCTAACGAGGACTATGCGTACTAACGAGGACCATCAGTACTAACGAGGACCATCAGTACTAACGAGGACTATCAGTTCTAACGAGGACCATCAGCACTAACGAGGACTATCAGTTCTAACGAGGACCATCAGTTCTAACGAGGACTATGCGTACTAACGAGGACCATCATTTCTAACGAGGACCATCAGCACTAACGAGGACAATCAGTTCTAACGAGGACCATCATTTCTAACGAGGACTATGCGTACTAACGAGGACCATCATTTCTAACGAGGACTATGCGCACTAACGAGGACCATCAGTACTAACGAGGACCATCAGTACTAACGAGGACTATGCGTA
>NC_136594.1:1109077-1134077 GCF_910589615.1 Taurulus bubalis | reverse complement strand
TTGGACAAAAACAATGAGAGGGTTGGACAAAAACAATGAGAGGGTTGGACAAAGGCAATGTGAGGGTTGGACAAAGGCAATGGAAGGGTTGGACAAAGAGGCAATGGGAGGGTTGGACAAAGAGGCAGTGGGAGGGTTGGACAAAGGCAATGTGAGGGTTGGGCAAAGAGACAATGGGAGGGTTGGGCAAAGAGGCAATGTGAGGGTTGGGCAAAGAGGCAATGTGAGGGTTGGACAAAGAGGCAATGTGAGGGTTGGACAAAGAGGCAATGTGAGGGTTGGACAAAGAGGCAATGTGAGGGTTGGACAATGGCAATGGCAGGGTTGGACAAAGGCAATGGCAGGGTTGGACAAAGGCAATGGGAGGGTTGGACAAAGGCAATGTGAGGGTTGGACAAAGAGGCAATGTGAGGGTTGGACAAAGAGGCAATGTGAGGGTTGGACAAAGGCAATAAGAGGGTTGGGCAAAGAGGCAATGTGAGGGTTGGGCAAAGAGGCAATGTGAGGGTTGGGCAAAGAGGCAATGTGAGGGTTGGGCAAAGAGGCAATGGGAGGGTTGGACAAAGGCAATGTGAGGGTTGGGCAAAGAGGCAATGTGAGGGTTGGGCAAAGAGGCAATGGGAGGGTTGGACAAAGAGGCAATGGGAGGGTTGGACAAAGAGGCAATGGGAGGGTTGGACAAAGGCAATGGGAGGGTTGGACAAAGGCAATGGGAGAGTTGGACAATGGCAATGGGAGGGTTGGACAAAGGCAATGGGAGAGTTGGACAATGGTAATGGGAGAGTTTGACAAAGGCAATGGGAGAGTTGGACAATGGCAATGGGAGACAAAGGCAATGGTAGGGTTGGACAAAGAGGTAATGGGAGAGTTTGACAAAGGCAATGGGAGAGTTGGGCAAAGAGGCAATGTGAGGGTTGGACAAAGGCAATGTGAGGGTTGGGCAAAGAGGCAATGTGAGGGTTGGACAAAGGCAATGTGAGGGTTGGGCAAAGAGGCAATGTGAGGGTTGGACAAAGAGGCAATGTGAGGGTTGGACAAAGAGGCAATGTGAGGGTTGGACAATGGCAATGGCAGGGTTGGACAAAGGCAATGGCAGGGTTGGACAAAGGCAATGGGAGGGTTGGACAAAGGCAATGGGAGGGTTGGACAAAGGCAATGGGAGGGTTGGACAAAGGCAATGGGAGGGTTGGACAAAGGCAATGTGAGGGTTGGACAAAGAGGCAATGGGAGGGTTGGACAAAGAGGCAATGGGAGGGTTGGACAAAGGCAATGGGAGGGTTGGACAAAAACAATGAGAGGGTTGGACAAAAACAACGAGAGGGTTGGACAAAGGCAATGTGAGGGTTGGACAAAGGCAATGGGAGGGTTGGACAAAGGCAATGGGAGGGTTGGACAAAAACAATGAGAGGGTTGGACAAAAACAATGAGAGGGTTGGACAAAGGCAATGTGAGGGTTGGACAAAGGCAATGGAAGGGTTGGACAAAGAGGCAATGGGCGGGTTGGACAAAGAGGCAGTGGGAGGGTTGGACAAAGGCAATGTGAGGGTTGGGCAAAGAGGCAATGGGAGGGTTGGGCAAAGAGGCAATGTGAGGGTTGGGCAAAGAGGCAATGTGAGGGTTGGACAAAGAGGCAATGTGAGGGTTGGACAAAGAGGCAATGTGAGGGTTGGACAAAGAGGCAATGTGAGGGTTGGACAATGGCAATGGCAGGGTTGGACAAAGGCAATGGCAGGGTTGGACAAAGGCAATGGGAGGGTTGGACAAAGGCAATGTGAGGGTTGGACAAAGAGGCAATGTGAGGGTTGGACAAAGAGGCAATGTGAGGGTTGGACAAAGGCAATAAGAGGGTTGGGCAAAGAGGCAATGTGAGGGTTGGGCAAAGAGGCAATGTGAGGGTTGGGCAAAGAGGCAATGTGAGGGTTGGGCAAAGAGGCAATGTGAGGGTTGGACAAAGGCAATGTGAGGGTTGGGCAAAGAGGCAATGTGAGGGTTGGGCAAAGAGGCAATGGGAGGGTTGGACAAAGAGGCAATGGGAGGGTTGGACAAAGAGGCAATGGGAGGGTTGGACAAAGGCAATGGGAGGGTTGGACAAAGGCAATGGGAGAGTTGGACAATGGCAATGGGAGGGTTGGACAAAGGCAATGGGAGAGTTAGACAATGGTAATGGGAGAGTTTGACAAAGGCAATGGGAGAGTTGGACAATGGGAATGGGAGACAAAGGCAATGGTAGGGTTGGACAAAGAGGTAATGGGAGAGTTTGACAAAGGCAATGGGAGAGTTGGACAATGGCAATGGGAGACAAAAGCAATGGTAGGGTTGGACAAAGGCAATGGGAGAGAGATCGGTCCTCATCGGCCCAGAAGAACAAACCGTCTTTTACTTTAACTTTTTAGTCTTTAAATGAGTATAGAGAACAGCTTACAAATATCTCAGTTAACAGTCAGGTAGTGTCACTAGTTAACAGTCAGGTAGTGTTACTAGCTAACAGTCAGGTAGTGTTACTAGCTAACAGTCAGGTAGTGTTACTAGTTAACAGTCAGGTAGTGTCACTAGTTAACAGTCAGGTAGTGTTACTAGCTAACAGTCAGGAAGTGTTACTAGCTAACAGTCAGGTAGTGTCACTAGTTAACAGTCAGGTAGTGTTACTAGCTAACAGTCAGGTAGTGCCACTAGTTAACAGTCAGGTAGTGTTACTAGTTAACAGTCAGGTAGTGTCACTAGTTAACAGTCAGGTAGTGTTACTAGTTAACAGTCAGGTAGTGTTACTAGCTAACAGTCAGGTAGTGTTACTAGCTAACAGTCAGGTAGTGTCACTAGTTAACAGTCAGGTAGTGTTACTAGCTAACAGTCAGGTAGTGCCACTAGTTAACAGTCAGGTAGTGTTACTAGTTAACAGTCAGGTAGTGTCACTAGTTAACAGTCAGGTAGTGTTACTAGTTAACAGTCAGGTAGTGCCACTAGTTAACAGTCAGGTAGTGTTACCCAGTTAACAGTCAGGTAGTGTCACTAGTTAACAGTCAGGTAGTGCCACTAGTTAACAGTCAGGTAGTGTTACTAGTTAACAGTCAGGTAGTGTCACTAGTTAACAGTCAGGTAGTGTTACTAGTTAACAGTCAGGTAGTGTCACTAGTTAACAGTCAGGAAGTGTTACTAGCTAACAGTCAGGTAGTGTCACTAGTTAACAGTCAGGTAGTGTTACTAGCTAACAGTCAGGTAGTGCCACTAGTTAACAGTCAGGTAGTGTTACTAGTTAACAGTCAGGTAGTGTCACTAGTTAACAGTCAGGTAGTGTTACTAGTTAACAGTCAGGTAGTGTTACTAGCTAACAGTCAGGTAGTGTTACTAGCTAACAGTCAGGTAGTGTCACTAGTTAACAGTCAGGTAGTGTTACTAGCTAACAGTCAGGTAGTGCCACTAGTTAACAGTCAGGTAGTGTTACTAGTTAACAGTCAGGTAGTGTCACTAGTTAACAGTCAGGTAGTGTTACTAGTTAACAGTCAGGTAGTGCCACTAGTTAACAGTCAGGTAGTGTTACCCAGTTAACAGTCAGGTAGTGTCACTAGTTAACAGTCAGGGAGTGTTACTAGTTAATGACCAGGTACTATCACTAGTAATATCACAAAATTATGTGGAGAATAAACATTCAAGATTTTAACATGATAACATTACAAATTAAACACTTTAACATCAAACATTTTAACATCAAACACGTTAACATTAAACACTTTAACGTGTTATCTTCTCACCCCGTTACGTCGTGAAGTCTCTTTAACGGAAACGATCGGCGGTCACGTGACGAACCAACGGTCGCGACCGGAAGTGATGATCCTCTCTTCAGCGCTCGCGACCACCGAAGTCTCCTCCGGTGGGTTCCTCCGGTTCAGGCCGACGAACAGCGACTGGATGCCGGGTGGAGCCTCGGGGAGGGACGGCTGGATGTGGATGGATGACGGGTGGAGGTGGAGGACCGACCGACGGTTGTTGTGACAACTAGCTATAAAGAAGCAGAAGAAGAAGACTTCCGGTTTAGGTTTAAAAAATAAAGCTGAC
The DNA here is from genome assembly GCF_910589615.1 of Taurulus bubalis. Classification (NCBI taxonomy): domain Eukaryota; kingdom Metazoa; phylum Chordata; class Actinopteri; order Perciformes; family Cottidae; genus Taurulus; species Taurulus bubalis. The sequence goes on along the minus strand of NC_136594.1, from coordinate 1,130,027 downwards.
GCTGATCAAAAGAATATATATTATCATTATTATATTTAATTTAATACGTTCTTAACTTTCATTTTGGTTCATGTATTAAATACATTAATAAATCTATTTATGATTATTCTTATTATTATGATGATGATTATTGTTGTTATCATCATCAATAAAATCATTATTTTTTGCTATTATTCATATTATAATAATAAAACTGGTACATAGTACATATTTGTTATTTTCTATTCTATATTCTCTCCTTCAGACTTTTAAAACAAATATTAAATATTGTATTTTGTCAGTTTAATGACGTTGTGATGAACACTGAACCTGTTTCCGGTCTCGTCGCAGCCGACATGCAGGCTGCAGACACACGGTGGCGCCATGTGGCCGCGAGGCATCACACCTCTGCCTTTTTATTATTATATTTGATCACGTCTGGATGAAGAAGAACAAGAAGAAGTTTCTGCTGTAGTTCTATTTGCATTTAAACAATTAAAACTATATTAAAATAATATGAGCTTCTCTGCACATTAAAACATTACTCTTTGAAATATTGTTTTGCATTAAAAGCATTAAAAGCCAGTTTTGCATTAAGTTGATTGTGACCTTTATTGACATTTTTAGCTATTAACATGATGTCATATGAGCAAGAGTTTGATTTGTAATACAGACTTTGATTCATCATCTTCATCATCATCATCATCATCATGGCCCATCTTCATCGTGTCAGTTTAAGGGACAAAAGAGACAGAGCTCAGGAATGCGGCTGGAACGTCCAGATTGTTCCATATTTTATAAATAATTTCAGAAAGTCTAGAGACTATCAGGCCGAACCCTCGACCCCGGAGCTCCACCAACACAATGAGTGTGTGTGTGTGTGTGTGTGTGTGTGTGTGTGTGTGTGTGTGTGTGTGTGTGTGTGTGCCCGTTGAACCCATTGTCTCCCACTCTGTTATCATTATGCAGCAGTTTCCTCCAGACTGGAGCGAGAGACTCCATCACCAGACAATGAAGAGTCATCGCTCCTGAGGACACACACACACACACACACACACACACACACACACACACACACACACACACACACACACACACAAGCTTTCCCGTGTCTGGCCTGAAGTCACCAGGTTGGAATGCGACCAGAAATAGAGTGAGAGTGAGAATGTGTGTGGTGAGGAGGGGTGAGAGTGTGACGAAGGTAAAAGACATGGACACACACACACACACACACACACACACACACACACACACACACACACACACACACACACACACACAAACACACACACACAAGCTAATGTTGACCCATCAGTTCATCACTGAGACTTAAATATCTCGATAACTATTGGATGGATTGTCTTTAAACTTCCAGGATGAATCCTGATCCCCGTTCTGATCCCGACTCGTTCTGGAGCTCTGGTTGTATGGAAGTCTATGCTTCGTGTGTTAAAGCTGCATTCTCTCTCCTGACCACCAGGGGGTGACTCCTCTGGTTGTATAGAAGTCTATGCTTCATGTGTTAAAGCTGCATTCTCTCTCCTGACCACCAGGGGGCGACTCCTCCGGTTGTATAGAAGTCTATGCTTCATGTGTTAAAGCTGCATTCTCTCTCCTGACCACCAGGGGGCGACTCCTCTGGTTGTATAGAAGTCTATATAAATGACTTTACTTCAGCGACCTGTTTGGCAGTAACCATGGGAACCGTTGCCCTTGACTTCAGGAGGAAGCTGGCAGGCATTCCAGCCTCAACTGTGTTCCTGTCAGCGTGATGACCTTTGACCTGTGTGGAATGTGCAGGATGAGAGTAAACAGGATGGATTGTATTTCCACGGAAGAACAACAAGTGTTTCCCTTAAAGGGGCGGCTCACCTGAAATACAACACAACAAGTGTTTCCCTTAAAGGGGCGGCTCACCTGAAATACAACATAACAAGTGTTTCCCTTAAAGGGGCGGCTCACCTGAAATACAACATAACAAGTGTTTCCCTTAAAGGGGCGGCTCACCTGAAATACAACATAACAAGTGTTTCCCTTAAAGGGGCGGCTCACCTGAAATACAACACAACAAGTGTTTCCCTTAAAGAGGCGGCTCACCTGAAATACAACAACACAACAAGTGTTTCCCTTAAAAGGGGCGGCTCACCTGAAATACAACAACACAACAAGTGTTTACCTTAAAGGGGCGGCTCACCTGAAATACAACATAACAAGTGTTTCCCTTAAGGAGGCGGCTCACCTGAAATACAACAACACAACAAGTGTTTGCCTTAAAGGGGCGGCTCACCTGAAATACAACAACACAACAAGTGTTTCCCTTAAAGGGGCGGCTCACCTGAAATACAACAACACAACAAGTGTTTACCTTAAAGGGGCGGCTCACCTGAAATACAACATAACAAGTGTTTCCCTTAAGGAGGCGGCTCACCTGAAATACAACATCACAAGTGTTTCCCTTAAAGGGACGGCTCACCTGAAATACAACACAACAAGTGTTTCCCTTAAAGAGGCGGCTCACCTGAAATACAACACAACAAGTGTTTCCCTTAAAGGGGTGGCTCACGTGAAATACAACAACACAACAAGTGTTTCCCTTAAAGAGGCGGCTCACCTGAAATACAACACAACAAGTGTTTCCCTTAAAGGGGTGGCTCACCTGAAATACAACAACACAACAAGTGTTTACCTTAAAGGGGCGGCTCACCTGAAATACAACACAACAAGTGTTTCCCTTAAAGAGGCGGCTCACCTGAAATACAACATCACAAGTGTTTCCCTTAAAGGGACGGCTCACCTGAAATACAACACAACAAGTGTTTCCCTTAAAGGGACGGCTCACCTGAAATACAACACAACAAGTGTTTCCCTTAAAGGGGCGGCTCACCTGAAATACAACATAACAAGTGTTTCCCTTAAAGGGGCGGCTCACCTGAAATACAACATAACAAGTGTTTCCCTTAAGGAGGCGGCTCACCTGAAATACAACATCACAAGTGTTTCCCTTTAAGGGGCGGCTCACCTGAAATACAACACAACAAGTGTTTACCTTAAAGGGGCGGCTCACCTGAAATACAACAACACAACAAGTGTTTACCTTAAAGGGGCGGCTCACCTGAAATACAACACAACAAGTGTTTACCTTAAAGGGGCGGCTCACCTGAAATACAACAACAGATACAAACATATTTTTCACAAAGTATTTCACAATACAGGTTGTTTTCCTCTGAATACGGAACTTTATTTTGAAATCTATTTTTTCTCGCATTGTAACGAGAGTAAACGGACACGTTTTGCAGGATGAACTGACGAAAAAGTGAATGATAACTTAATGCAATAAGATATCACACAAAGTGTGACGTCATGACAACATCCCTGAATTCAAACTTGAAGTCAGAATCTGGACCAATGAAACTCGCGCTTACATCATTGGTGACCTCACCCTCTCACATGGCAGAAGTCCTTTCTGAAGAGCTGGTTTTGTAGGCCAGCAGCGTGGCACACACACACACACACACACACACACACACACACACACACACACACACACACACACACACACACACACACACACTAATCCACTGGCCCGTGATGTCCGGATTAAAGCAGGTTTAATCCTCCCGCTGCCCAACAGGACGATGACCTCACGGTGATGTCATCGAGCTGAGTCACAGCGTTACGGTAACAGACGAGGAACCAGGAGATGAACCATGGGGTGCTTTTGGTAAAGCCGTTCTTTATCGTCAGATTCTCATCTTTCCCACAGACGAAAACAAATCTTAAAATTGTGAACAACGTTTTTATTCTAAACTTCGTCCTAAATACACCGATTGCTTAAAAATGATTCTGATTGTATTCCAACATCGGTAACAATTGATGCCAATTTTTGTAAAATAAATCAAAGAAATTCAACTTTTCCTTTTGAATGATAAAATAAATAAAATAATACATCTCTCTCTCATATATATATATACACAAATAATATATATAAATAAAAATAAAAGTGGACGGACAGAAACATTCCATTTGTGTTGCCAAATTACCAAACCTCCGGCTGTGAGAATGAGCCAGCAGTATTATGTATGTGATGTCATGGTAAATTATATTTTACGATTTTATTAGTTTGAGTTTTTGTTGAATAATAACAGCATCATTAATAACAATAATGTTGTTCCCGACGATATCCTCTCTTTGTGGTGAAAGTCTGCGCTGAGCTTCTGCAGTCTGTCAATGTGTCACAGATTATTCTCTCATATTGCACCTCGTGTCATTGGATCCGCTTCTCCTCCTTCTTAAAGCGTAACATTGTAATAATTGTGATATCTCAAGATGTTTCAGATGTTTCCTCTCTGGGCAGGAACCGACACGCCAGAGAAGGAATGCGGCTCTGCAGGCGTCACGGGAGCAACGTTCAGAGTGACGCTGTGCGCCTGAGGGGTCGCTGTGTGAGGACTCCTCTTCCTCAGACTCCTCTTCCTCAGACTCCTCTTCCTCAGACTCCTCTTCCTCAGACGCTGACGAAGACGAGCTCGTTGTCTCAGGAACGAGCCGACGAGGCCCAGAAAGCCACTCTTCTTCTTCTGCTGCAGGTTTTAGGCGCCTTGCTGAAAGGCTCCACTCGTTTCAGCCTTTCGGGGGATTTGAACCGCCGACCTTTCAGTAGAACGTCTGCAGTAGGATGAATGAACAATTGGAAGTGAGTGCACGCTGCACACCTCCCGTCTGAAACACCACGATAGAACTCCATCATTTAAATAATCATTCTATTATTGTCTCGTGTCTTTATTATACATTTTTAAATTGTCTGTCTTCAAAGCAGAAAGTTCAGCTTCTTCTCTCCTGTCACTGAGGGCACATCCCAAGTCTCTTAACTGCATCCTCGTTTCACTCACTTGCGTCCTTTCCTTGCGTCTTAGTCCCTCCCACCAGGGATGCATGGAGTGGAGAGAGGAAACCAAGCGAGGAGAGAGGAAACCAAGCGAGGAGAGAGGACACAAGGAAGTATGTTTTAACAGACATGAGACGTCCTTTCCTCCGAAGCGTCACACGAAGCGACGTCGGTTAAAGTGAAAGCAGCGCTGCAGGCTGAAGCAGAGCAACAGAGGAAGACAGGAGCTGTGCAATGAGAAAATAAGCTAATAGGGAAAAAATATTACCATACATGTAGTGTATTTGTGAAAAACAATTACATTATAAAATAGCTATAACTTTGTGATTCTGTTTAGGCAGCAGAGAAGACACCACTGCTCAGAAAGCAGATATAATATATAACTTGAGTTTAATCTGTGGTCGTCTCTGGTATGAAACTCCAGAGATCAGTCCGCTCAGCTGCAGCGTCCAATCAAATAACAGATGAACAGGGAGGGGGCGTGTCCAGCGCTAAAACACTTCCTGAAAACTCGCTCTCGGGGCTCCTCGATCATGGCTCCTCCTCCTCCTCAGAGCAGAATAAGAGCTTTGGGACGCAATCAAGATGGCGGCGCAGAACCACTTCCGGTTCAATCGAGGATCGAGGAAACGACAATAAAGAGACTTGGGATGTACCCACAGTCTCATATGGAACCACTTCCTGTCTCATATGAAACCACTTCCTGTCTCAGATGAAACCACTTCCTGTCTCAGATGAAACCACTTCCTGTCTCAGATGAAACCACTTCCTGTCTCATATGGAACCACTTCCTGTCTCTTATCGCTCACCTGTGTTCCCTCCGTGAGAGCGACTCCTCCTCAGCGACCAGCTGCTCATGTTTTGATTTTCACTTGTTGCTCCATGTTTCAGGACTACAGCTGAACTGTGACACACACACACACACACACACACACACACACACACACACACACACACACACACATGATAAACGTGAGACTTTGAGTCTGAGCGCATTTTATCACTAAATCTAGAAATACAGTTCATTGTGTGTGTGTGTGTGTGTGTGTGTGTGTGTGTGTGTGTCTGTGTGTGTGTGTGTGTCTGTGTGTGTGTGTGTGTGTGTGTGTGTGTGTGTGTGTGTGTCTGTGTGTGTGTGTGTGTGTCTGTGTGTGTGTGTGTGTGTGTGTGTGTGTGTGTGTGTGTCTGTGTGTGTGTGTGTGTGTGTGTGTGTGTGTGTGTCTGTGTGTCTGTGTGTGTGTGTGTGTGTGTCTGTGTGTGTGTGTGTGTGTCTGTAACGAGCAGACGGCACAATGAGTCACTCACTCAGTCATGTCCTGAGGCTTTTACACACCGAACACACACCGTTGATGTCACACTCCCCTTCTTCCCTCCCTACCTCTCTCCTTGACCCCTTTCTTTCCTCCTTCCCTTCTTTCCTTTTCTCTTCTCTACTTCTCTTTCCTCCTCTTCCTCCTCCTCCTCCTCCTCCTCCTCCTTCTCCTCCTCCTCCTTCTCCTCCTTCTCCTCTTCCTCCTCCTTTTCCTCCTCCTTCTCCTCCTCCGCTCCCTTCCATCCTTCCTTAGTGGCCTCTCTCCTTCAGTTCCTTTTCCCTGTCGTTACCTTTTTGCTTTGCTTTCTTTTGCATCCTTCTTTGTCCTCTCCTTTCCTTCTCCTTCCTCCTTCCCCCTCATGTCTCCCTTCACCTCTCCCTCTCCTCCTCCTCCTCTCTCGCTTACCGTGATTCCAAAACCAGCCGTGTTCCTGAACTTCAACCACAACAATCCAATTAAAGGAATTTACACATGATCCTGCAAGACGATGATGTCATTCTTTCTTACCGACTCTTTCCCACTCTTCTTCCTCCTCCTCCTCCTCCTTTGTTGCCAAATGGCCTCCAAACCACAGAAGAAGTATTTTACCTCCGAGCTCTTCGTGTTTTGTCTGTTCCTCCATGTTTCTGTGCTTCGCTTCAACGTAAAGCATCAAGTAAACTGGTATGTTTACATCGTGATAGAGATGCTAGTTCCACACGAGCTGCTGAGAGACGGAGGAGCTTTACACTCTGAGATCAGGGAACGCCGAGACGTTGAAGTCCGACGGGGCAAAAAACACAAAGCTATGAACTTCCTGTGGAGCGAAAATGACCTAAAACTATAAAAAACATCCCGGTTTCTGACTGAGGATCAGTTTCAAAGCCCCGACGTCTCTTGCTGGACTACCGGTACAGATACTGTGTGTGTGTGTGTGTGTGTGTGTGTGTGTGTGTGTACCTGTCTGCTAATTAGCACACACTCACCACAGCTGCTCCTCTGATCTCAATGAGATCGTATGAAGATCAGGATGGCCATCATTATTGGATTTAGAAGATTAACACACACCTGCATGGCAGCCAGGTACATTAGTGCCATGTGTGTGTGTGTGTGTGTGTGTGTGTGTGTGTGTGTGTGTGTGTGTGTGTGCGTGTGTGTGCGTGCGTGTGTGTGTGTGTGTGTGCTAAACACTAAACCATCTTGAAAGGCAAGGAGATGAAAGAAAATTTGGCCATTTGAGCCTTCAGCTTCCTGCTATTACCCTCCAGCATTGATCACTTCCTTCAGCGACCGAAGATGAAGAGAGGCCCTTTATGGAGAGAGAGAGAGAGAGAGAGAGAGAGAGAGAGAGAGAGAGAGAGAGAGAGAGAGAGAGAGGGTTCTGGTCGTGTTGTCGGTGGTCAGAGGAAGTCGTCTTCACGTAAACAGGAAGTAGAGAGGGCAGTGGAAGTCAACCCAACACATCATCCAAACTGAACAGTGAAGCCGAAGTGACGTTTTTTAATTATCTGCACTTTGTAGTTGTACGAAGGGAAAAGAAAGGACCACTTTTCTGTCCGTGAACATGGTGGATCATCATTGTGGGCGGAGCATGGTTGTGTTAGTTTGATTACGGCGGCTAGCAAGTTGTGTTGGCTCGTTTTTAATTAAATGTAAAGCATTGGTATATCAAATATGAGTTTCTCTCAATAGATGTTTAATGTAGACAGTCCACATGAAGCTAGCCAAGTAGCCAGTTGTTCGCTAGTTAGCGTGCTATTTCCAGGGCTACTGTGGCTCAGTGGTGAGCAAGGTCGTCCTTCAATCAGAGGATCGGCGGTTCGATCCCTAGTTCCGCTAGCCCATGTCGATGTGCCCTTGGTCAAGACACTTAACCCCAAATTGCTCCCCTAGCTGTGCCTACGGTGTGTGATTGTTAGTTACTGCGGCTGATGATGCTAATGTTGCTGCTGCTGTTGCTTCCGCTAATGCTGCTGTTGCTGTTGCTTCCGCTAATGTTGCTGCTGCTGTTGCTTCCGCTAATGCTGCTGTTGCAGCTGCATTGACATTCAGGTGTACATGTTTCTGGCACGAGGACACAGCCATGAAGCTTAATATCAAAGAATGAAGGCAGCGAGAGGAAGTCCCCGAAATCAGATAACGAGTCGAAACCCAATGCTCCTGTTACCTGATCAAATGTGTGTGTGTGTGTGTGTGTGTGTGTGTGTGTTGTCCTGGTTAGACTTTAAGTGAAGGTGCATTCCAGAAATGCTTTTACCTCGCAGTCATTTTGTTCTTCAGTGTTGTTCTTTCTCCCTTCTCCTTCTTCCTCATCCTTTTTTTATTTACCCGCTCACCTGCCCTCCGGTTCTGACCCATATTTATGTTTATTTTCTCTCTTTCCAGGAATAAAAAAAAGTTCTCCAAAATTGGTGATTTTACCACATTTAATACAAACCATTAGGTAATCTCAAACATGTGGAACCAAACTCAGAGCAAGGTTTGCAGATACCAGATGAGACGAGATTATTTTATTTGAGTCCAGCAGCAGAGTGGACCAGAGACACAAGATCAAAACAAGTAAAGCTGCATTCTCTCTCCTGTGTTTCACTCCTGGACGTAAACAGATGCTGATGAAGGTCTGGAAGGGGATCCACGAGACCATGACCCCGGCCGTAGAGGTCGAACGCCCGGCCCAAGGAGTCTGTGCGTGAACGGGTGAGTTTGTCCTCCTCTACTGACGCATTTCCTCCTCTCCACACGACAAACACACTTTTCTTAGCGTCGCTCTAAAAACCACAACTGTGCAAATTTACACAGAAAAAATACCAAATTCTTCCCCAGATGGCGAGTCTGGGGAAGTGTCTTCTTTCTTGAGCGTGTGTGTGTGTGTGTTCATCTTTTTATTTTTATTTTCTTTCCTTTTTCGGTCACACTTATGATGCTTTGTTCCAAAAGTAAGAACTCGAGTCCGAGGTCGTTTCTTTGTGTCAGTTTCTTTGGTGGAAAAGAGCTTTGGTCGCGCCGCACTGACACTCCTTCATCTCTAAAAGGTCAACCGCTGCAGCCGCAGACATGGAAACACAGCTGCAAGGAACATTTTGAGTTATTTCACATCTCTGAGCCCTGCAGTGTTTCTTCTTCTTCTTCTTCTTCTTCTTATCTTCTTCTTCTTCTTCTTCTTCTTCTTCTTCTTCTTCTTCTTCTTCTTCTTCTTCTTCTTCTATCTGTGAGGAAAGGAGCGTGAGCAGCTTTCAGGACAGCAGAGGGGGTTGCACCGGTGACATGTCAGTTACGCAGCGCCGCTCTAACCTCATCGCTGCTTAGATGAGCTTCAGAGGGTATTCTTCATACGTGGTTCAAAAAAGTCAATCAAATGTTCTATTATCCAGCTTAAATTACCGAGATGATTGACATCAGGCTATCCCGTTTCCTCAATGGCGAAACCGCCCTCAAACGGTCTCGTTCATTCGAACCAGACGTCAGTCATCTGGATAATTGCGTGTGCACGCTCCTCTTCAAAAGAGTCGATCGCCAAATTCATGATTTTCTAACGCTACAACATGGCAAATATGATCAGAGAAAGAGCGTCTCTTCTCTCTGTGGAGGAGCAGGAGATGATCATGACTACATATAATGAATTTAAGACTATAATCATAGCAAAGTCTAATGGTGCGTTCACATCCAAAGCGTAGCGAATATTCGCAACACTTCCTGTTGTGAATGCAGCTTAACGGTGCCTCCGCTGGTCGGGCTCGAGTCACATGAGCATCGCATAATATCAAGTTCAATGCGTCAGTGTTGGGAAAATGTATCGGCTAATTAGAAGTGCCTCATCACCCAAATCAATCAGATTATATTTATTTAAATATGCCTGCTGGCAGTAGTATACAAATAAATATATACTTGTGAGGATATATGTACTGTATGCATGTATGTATCATATATGTGTATATACATGTATGTGTAGATTACCATATAACTAGAAGTTTGAATATGTGTATGGGCGGATCAGTATGTATGTATTATTCATAATCAGAAATTCAATCAATTGAAGCAGTGATAAGTATTCTTATCATGAGTCCACCTAAATCATGTTCTACAATAATGACATGTATGGTGTACTAATAGCACTGTCATATAATTATGAATGCTTTAACACATCCATAAGTTTATTAAGCGCTAAATAAACGTTACAAAGAGCACGTCATGCAGCGGCTTTCCCGATGTTCTCCGCACCGCCGACACTGTACTAACATGTACCACTAAAACTAATATAACTAATATCGCTCCTTCATCAATGAGTAAGGGAGCTGCCCTTTTTTGTCCGGTGGGAGTGTCCAGCTTATCCAGTGAATTTCAGTAAGCCTGCGCTGGAGCAGTTTAAGGGATTTCGATGTGTTGCTATGGTGATTTTTCTAAACTTGCTTTGAGAAACCGAAAAGCCTGACCTACGTCATCTTATCCTGACAATTATCCAGCTAAGTCAGTAAGTCAGGTATGAAGAATAGAGGGTCTGATGTCCTCCAGAATATAATAACACGCCTCTGTTCTGTGAACCCGTCGTGCATTTAGTAACAAACTGTCAGCTGAGTTGTGCAACACTTTGTGAAGACTTTCATATTTAGTGAGGAAAGTCTTCCCCACGAGGGGAGCAGTGCTTTGTATAATACAGTAAAATCAAATCCGTATAACTGTCGGACATACTTGTGCTGGGAGGCGCCACTAAAAGAAAGAAAATGAAAAGTAAAGATGAAAAGACATATACAATATAATACATTAAATAAAGTAAGAAAAATATGAGAAGCAATAAAAACATCCATTTAAGAAAATACGATCCAAACATAAGGATGTTGCATATGTTGTACAGCGGGGATCGGCATCTTGAAAGCTGGAGGAGGAAGAGGAGGAGGAAGAACGGGTTCCTTTAAGTTCTAAACATGAAGGCCCGTTTGATGCGTGACACCAGAACCTACAGGAATCCGGTGGAAAGGGTCAAGGGTCTCAGGGTGCCGAACAACGGGGGGATTGAGTGTGGGAGGAAGAGGAGGAAAAAAGGAAGTGAGGTGGAGGAGGATGAGGAGGAGGAGGAGGAGGAAGAGGAGGAGGAGGAGGAAGAGGAGGCTTCCAGCCCCTGAAGGGAAACTGTCGTGAAGCCTCAGAAGATTTGGAAGAAGGGGACCCTCCTCTTCTCTCCTCCTCCTCCTGAGATACAAGGGGAAATTCCCACCGATTGAACGAACCACCACTCAGATCAAAGTGTGTGTGTGTGTGTGTGTGTGTGTGTGTGGGTGTGTGTGTGTGTGTGTGTGTGTGTGTGTGTGTGTGTGTGTGTGTGTGTGTGTGTGTTTCACATGGAACGACACGCATGATGTTCTGCAGGTCTTCATCTCTGCAACCACTAGCGCTATATGAATAATGTTGGTTATAATAAAAGGTACACATGTGAGATGTTGTTCAGATGTGTATATATCAGTCTATATGTTACTGGTTAAGAGTAAATGAAGATGACACACAGAAAAAAATGAAAAGGTTTCAGGTCCGCCTATAAAAAAAATCACTTTCAGGATGATTATTTATTTGAAGTGATGCAGCTGTAAGGTCCAACTCTAACCCAAATCATAACACAATATGTGAACATTCTCTAACCCAAATCATAGCTCAATATGTGAACATTCACTAACCCAAATCATAGCTCAATATGTGAACATTCTCTAACCCAAATCATAACACAATATGTGAACATTCTCTCTGCAAAGGTTGACTTTGATAAAGTGAAGCAGAACAAAGTGAGGGTTTAGAACAGAGAACATTCAGGCGAGGACTCATTGGGGCCCAATAGGTCCAATGGACCCATTTGGCCCATTGATGCTATTTGAATGCTGTTTGAATATTTCTCATGTACCAAACCATATATTTCACTTGTATATTACTTATGGTGTTCAATACATCCAAATACAGCAGACTGGGGCTTTTTTCATAAAACAAGCTATGATTTACAGTTTTATATAACAATCGCTCAGTCTGAGACACTTCAAAAAGTCAAACGTGTCTTCGTGCAGTTATGAAACACTTCTGGTGTCGATAACGTTGGAATGTTTTCTTTACTTTTTCAGATGGTGCAATTATGCGAGGGCATGCAACAGCAACAACTCCTGTATGTCTAAGTCTGGCATGCCGTCACTTTTTCTGTAGGGCTGTCTGGTGGAATAACTCTTTTTGGGAGTGGAGTTCAATGGCAGAGCAATAGACTGCAGATCAAGGGGTCTCTAGTTCTTATTTAAGTGCCTTCTACACACGATGCTGGGCCGGAACCTTTGTCCTTATGAAGATGGTTGATTCCCATCTTCAGCTTGTAAGAATGTACCTTATTCAAGCACATATTCAAGCGCTCTCACATGCAATGAGAGCGAGGAATGCACCATTACGGAAGCCCGGACGTGACCAGGACCTCTAGAACAACTACAGACCTATGACAAAGCTACCTTTTGTCTTAAAAATGCCCGAACACACTGTTGCCTCACAACTGAAACCCCACTTGGACTCCAATTGGCAAACAAACCCCAGCGCCTACATGACGGTCTACGCCGAGACCATTACAGGTAGACCAGACCGGCCCACACACTACACAAGGGGTTTAGCTCAGTGGGAGAGCGTTTGACTGCAGATCAAAGGCTCCCCAGTTCAACTCTGGGTGCCCTTAAACAAATGAAGTAAACACAGAAACACCTGTCTTTGTAGAAGTGGTTGACTGTGAAGTTGTATAAGTTCCCATCAAATGTTTCCTAGTTCAACTTCAAAGGCAAACCAGCACTCTTTCCCAACAGTCCACAACAAACACTGCCATAGATCAAGATCAGATCTGTAATGATGCAAAAGCTAATAAGGGTTTCATGTTGGATGCTCAAAAAGTAGATTGAGGGGAGACGCGGAGCGGACGGCAGCAGAGCCGTGACCCCCGTTTGACCTCCAGCAGGAACACGGCGGCTGTTCTCTTCGTTCTGCAGCCGGAAAGTCACTCCATTAATTAGATCAGGATATTGGACGGGAAGTTAATTAACACTCTCTCTCTCACACACACACACACACACACTCCACTAACTCAATCTGAGGCTCTTTGACTGAACGTCTGAGCCTTCTGGACTCGTCTGTGAAGCTTGTGATGTCAAAGTGTAGAAATATGATTATTAGTAAATAGAGTATTTATTATTCTCTGGTTCTCTTTGTTCAACGTCTCCTCAAAGGGTTCCTGTGATCTCTTGTGAACGAGGTGCTCCTCACTGTTCTAGCGTTTAGAAACACTTATAATCTCTAAACTCGTCTTTTCAAAATAAACTTACGTCTTCACAGGAAACAACTCAGATTTCGGGAAAAGATTGTAAAATACTTTGTTAGGTTAAGAAAAAGATTGTACAATTTTGGAAAAGATCGTAAAAAATGTTGTTGTTAGGTTTAATAATAGATTGTAATAAATCTTAGTTGGGTTTTACCAATCAAGATGGAGAATATGGTGCTTTGGGTTAAAACAAGTACTTTAGTGACCTCGACTAAATATTCATATATTCATAGAGAGCATTAATTAACACACCCCAGCTCCATCCATCATCATCGACGGATTCCCTGTACCCTTCTCCCCCCAAGTCAAGAGCCTCGGCGTCATTCTGGACAGCACCCTTTCATTTGCACCCCATATTCAAAACATCACCCGGACTGCATTTTTCCACCTCCGCAACATCTCCAGACTCCGCCCATCGCTGACCCAGTCCAGCACCGAAATCCTGGTCCACTCATTTGTCATCCCGCATCGACTACTGCAATGCCCTCCTCACCGGACTCATCAACTGACTGCAAATCATTCAGAACTCAGCCGCCCGGATCATCACCTGTACCAAAGCATCGGCCCACATCACTCCTGTACTCATCCAACTTCACTGGCTCCCTGTACAATACCGCATCGACTACAAAAACCTTCTCCTCACCTATAAAGCTCTCCACAGTCTAGCCCCCACTTACCTCTACGACCTCCTTCAGGAATACACTCCCTCACACACTCTCCGCTCATCTTCTTCTGGACTGCTATCCATCCCCACGCCACGCCTCAGTACCATGGGTGCCCGAGCCTTCAGCTGCTCAGCACCCAGGCTCTGGAACTCCCTCCCCCCACACATAAGACAATCAGACTCCATCACATCATTCAAGTCTCAACTCAAAACTCACCTGTTCAAACTGGCATACACACTATAACTGGTCCCTGTGCACCTCACTTGTTTTTATGTTGATGCTCTGTTTTACTGTTGTTTATATCTTTTATGCTTATCTTTTACCCTATATTATTTTATTGTATTTGTAAGGTGACCTTGGGTGCCTTGAAAGGCGCCTCCAAATTTAATGTATTATTATTATTATTATTATTATTATTATTATTATTAATATGAATCTCCAGGTGAAGTGACGCTCTTCTTCTGCAGATGTTCACCAGTCTTTTTGGCTTCTGGATGGAACATGTGATTTGTTCTCATGAGCCAGAGACCTGAGGCTCGTTTCAGAGAGATTCAAATATGACTCTCTGAGACAAGTTTGGACCTACAGACGAGAGCTGAACTCCTTCACGGGTCACTTCCTTTTTACTTCCTCTCTACTTCCAGTTCACGATTACATCACTTTTATGAATCTACAGTGGACAACAACGAAAACTCTGTGCTTTTGTGTGAGTCTGTGACTTGAACACACACACACACACACACACACACACACACACACACACACACACACACACACACACACACACACATCTCCTTCCTCTCGGACACACTGGGAATTTCATGATGCAAATCGAGGACTGACAGCAAGCAACTATGCAAACCTGACACCCTTTCAAGTTGTCACACACACACACACACACACACACACACACACACACACACACACACACACACACACACACACACACACACACACGCTGCAGTCATTAGTGAAATAAAAAGTTGCACTTCATCCTGTCAGTGACAGCAGTGTCCTCTCAGTGCACGAAGGTAAAAGGTCAACGTCTCCAACGCTACATGACCGTGTGTGTGTGTGTGTGTGTGTGTGTGTATGTGTGTAGTCCAAGAATAGCAGCACAGGGATGCCTGCTTCCTCTGCCCCCCCCCCCACCCCCGCCTCCCTCCTCCCTCCTCCGCCCCCCTCCAGTCTCTAAAGATCTTTAATGACGTAATAAACTCCTTTAATATTGTTTCTGTTGGTCACGTTTAGTGTGTTTGATGTTTTAAAGTCGACCTCGATGACACAAGTGCTTATTATTCTGCTCTGTTCATCAACAATAATCTCAGCAGATTACAACAAACGTTTGTTGTCTCGTTTTTTTTAAGGAAAGCTGAAAAATTGGAATCACTGATGATGTAATGCACTTTTCTGCATTTACATAAGAGACAGCAACAGAGTAAAAAACATTTCTCCACAAGTAAATCCACAGAAAGTTCTTCATGTTAATCTTCAGATTATAATCCAATAAAAATGAGCTCTGGTGTTTCTGGCGGTCAACGGTGCATTTGTGGTGATGTCATTTATTTTAAAGGTGCAATCGTGGATCCAGATGTGAACAAAATAACTTTTAACACAGAGACAGAGGGTTTAGGTTGTGGGGTCTCATGCAGCAGAAGATCCGGGAGATAAGCCCCTCCCACAAGACAATCTCATGGACCAACTCTCAGTTCAATGGAATGGAGAACTGGTTCCAGACCCATCTCCAATAGGTCCGGATCTTGAATGGGTCCAGATCTCCAATGGGTCCAAATCTCCAATTGGGTCCAGATCTCTAATGGGTCCGGATCTCCAATGGGTCCAGATCTTCAATGGGTCCGGATCTCCAATGGGTCCAGATCTTCAATGGTCCGGATCTCCAATGGGTCCAGATCTTCAATGGGTCCGGATCTCCAATGGGTCCAGATCTTCAATGGGTCTGGATCTCCAATGGGTCCGGGTCTCCAAAGGGTCCGGATCCCCGAAGATGTTTGGAGATCTGTTTAAGCTGGTCGAGGAGACTCGCCTGTATGTCTCACTGCCGTCCCAACTATTGTCAATTACCACATCATTCTTTGTCCCTCCACAGTGCAGCTGAGCTAGAATATGTGAGACTCTGCACAGCTCCCCTCTCTCTATAAATAGTCTATGCAAACACTGCTATCTGAGGGCCGTCGTATTGCCTCTCCAAGTCACTCTATAAGGGCTGTCGTATTGCCTCTCCAAGTCACTCTATAAGGGCTGTCGTGTTGCCTCTCCAAGTCACTCTATAAGGGTTGTCGTATTGCCTCTCCAAGTCACTCTATAAGGGCTGTCGTGTTGCCTCTCCAAGTCACTCTATAAGGGTTGTCGTATTGCCTCTCCAAGTCACTCTATAAGGGTTGTCGTATTGCCTCTCTAAGTCACTCTATGAGGACTGCCGTTTTGCCTCATCAAGTCTCTATGTAAAGGCTGTTGTATTGCCTCACCAAGTCTCTATGAGGACTGTCGTATTGCCTCACCAAGTCTCTATATAAAGGCTGTCGTATTGCCTCTTAAGTCTCTTCTATGAGGACTGTCGTATTGCCTCACCAAGTCTCTATGAGGGCTGTCGTATTGCCTCTCCAAGTCTCTATAAGGACTGTCGTATTGCCTCTCCAAGTCTCTCTATGAGGGCTGTCGTATTGCCTCACCAAGTCTCTCCTATGAGGACTGTCGTATTGCCTCACCAAGTCTCTATAAGGACTGTCGTATTGCCTCTCCAAGTCTCTCTATGAGGGCTGTCGTATTGCCTCACCAAGTCTCTCCTATGAGGACTGTCGTATTGCCTCACCAAGTCTCTATAAGGACTGTCGTAGTGCCTCTCCAAGTCTCTCTATGAGGGCTGTCGTATTGCCTCTCCAAGTCTCTCTATGAGGACTGTCGTATTGCCTCACCAAGTCTCTCTATGAGGGCTGTCGTATTGCCTCTCCAAGTATCTCTATGAGGACTGTCGTATTGCCTCACCAAGTCTCTATAAGGACTGTCGTATTGCCTCTTCAAGTCTCTATAAGGACTGTCGTATTGCCTCTCCAAGTCTCTCTATGAGGGCTGTCGTATTGCCTCTCCAAGTCTCACTATGATGGCTGTCGTATTGCCTCTCCAAGTCTTTATAAGGACTGTCGTATTGCCTCTCCAAGTCTCTCTATGATGACTGTCGTATTGCCTCACCAAGCCTCTATATAAAGGCTGTCGTATTGCCTCTCCAAGTCTCTCCTATGAGGACTGTCGTATTGCCTCTCCAAGTCTCTATAAGGACTGTCGTAGTGCCTCTCCAAGTCTCTCTATGAGGACTGTCGTATTGCCTCACCAAGTCTCTATAAGGACTGTCGTAGTGCCTCTCCAAGTCTCTCTATGAGGACTGTCGTATTGCCTCACCAAGTCTCTCTATGAGGGCTGTCGTATTGCCTCTCCAAGTATCTCTATGAGGACTGTCGTATTGCCTCACCAAGTCTCTATAAGGACTGTCGTATTGCCTCTTCAAGTCTCTATAAGGACTGTCGTATTGCCTCTCCAAGTCTCACTATGAGGACTGTCATATTGCCTCACCAAGTCTCTCTATGATGGCTGTCGTATTGCCTCTCCAAGTCTTCATAAGGACTGTCGTATTGCCTCTCCAAGTCTCTCTATGAGGACTGTCGTATTGCCTCACCAAGCCTCTATATAAAGGCTGTCGTATTGCCTCTCCAAGTCTCTCCTATGAGGACTGTCGTATTGCCTCTCCAAGTCTGTCTATGAGGACTGTCGTATTGCCTCACCAAGTCTCTCTATAAGGACTGTCGTATTGCCTCTCCAAGTCTCTCTATAAGGACTGTCGTATTGCCTCACCAAGTCTCTCTATGAGGACTGTCGTATTGCCTCTCCAAGTCTCTCTATAAGGACTGTCATATTACCTCTCCAAGTCTCTCTATGAGGACTGTCGTATTGCCTCACCAAGTCTCTATAAGGACTGTCGTATTGCCTCTCCAAGTCTCTCTATGAGTGCTGTCGTATTGCCTCACCAAGTCTCTCTATGAGGACTGTCGTATTGCCTCTCCAAGTCTCTCCTATGAGGAATGTCGTATTGCCTCACCAAGTCTCTCTATGAGGACTGTCATATTGCCTCACCAAGCCTCTATATAAAGGCTGTCGTATTGCCTCTCCAAGTCTCTCCTATGAGGACTGTCGTATTGCCTCTCCAAGTCTCTCTATGAGGACTGTCGTATTGCCTCACCAAGTCTCTCTATAAGGACTGTCATATTGCCTCTCCAAGTCTCTCTATGAGGACTGTCGTATTGCCTCTCCAAGTCTCTCTATAAGGACTGTCGTATTGCCTCTCCAAGTCTCTCTATGAGGACTGTCGTATTGCCTCTCCAAGTTTCTCTATGAGGACTGTTGTATTGCCTCTCCAAGTCTCTCTATGAGGACTGTCGTATTGCCTCTCCAAGTCTCTATAAGGACTGTCATATTGCCTCTCCAAGTCTCTCTATGAGGGCTGTCGTATTGCCTCTCCAAGTCTCTCTATGAGGACTGTCGTATTGCCTCACCAAGTCTCTCTATGAGGGCTGTCGTATTGCCTCTCCAAGTATCTCTATGAGGACTGTCGTATTGCCTCACCAAGTCTCTATAAGGACTGTCGTATTGCCTCTTCAAGTCTCTATAAGGACTGTCGTATTGCCTCTCCAAGTCTCTCTATGAGGACTGTCGTATTGCCTCTCCAAGTCTCACTATGATGGCTGTCGTATTGCCTCTCCAAGTCTTTATAAGGACTGTTGTATTGCCTCTCCAAGTCTCTCTATGAGGACTGTCGTATTGCCTCACCAAGCCTCTATATAAAGGCTGTCGTATTGCCTCTCCAAGTCTCTCCTATGAGGACTGTCGTATTGCCTCTCCAAGTCTCTATAAGGACTGTCGTAGTGCCTCTCCAAGTCTCTCTATGAGGACTGTCGTATTGCCTCACCAAGTCTCTATAAGGACTGTCGTAGTGCCTCTCCAAGTCTCTCTATGAGGACTGTCGTATTGCCTCACCAAGTCTCTCTATGAGGGCTGTCGTATTGCCTCTCCAAGTATCTCTATGAGGACTGTCGTATTGCCTCACCAAGTCTCTATAAGGACTGTCGTATTGCCTCTTCAAGTCTCTATAAGGACTGTCGTATTGCCTCTCCAAGTCTCACTATGAGGACTGTCATATTGCCTCACCAAGTCTCTCTATGATGGCTGTCGTATTGCCTCTCCAAGTCTTCATAAGGACTGTCGTATTGCCTCTCCAAGTCTCTCTATGAGGACTGTCGTATTGCCTCACCAAGCCTCTATATAAAGGCTGTCGTATTGCCTCTCCAAGTCTCTCCTATGAGGACTGTCGTATTGCCTCTCCAAGTCTCTCTATGAGGACTGTCGTATTGCCTCACCAAGTCTCTCTATAAGGACTGTCGTATTGCCTCTCCAAGTCTCTCTATAAGGACTGTCGTATTGCCTCACCAAGTCTCTCTATGAGGACTGTCGTATTGCCTCTCCAAGTCTCTCTATAAGGACTGTCATATTACCTCTCCAAGTCTCTCTATGAGGACTGTCGTATTGCCTCACCAAGTCTCTATAAGGACTGTCGTATTGCCTCTCCAAGTCTCTCTATGAGTGCTGTCGTATTGCCTCACCAAGTCTCTCTATGAGGACTGTCGTATTGCCTCTCCAAGTCTCTCCTATGAGGAATGTCGTATTGCCTCACCAAGTCTCTCTATGAGGACTGTCATATTGCCTCACCAAGCCTCTATATAAAGGCTGTCGTATTGCCTCTCCAAGTCTCTCCTATGAGGACTGTCGTATTGCCTCTCCAAGTCTCTCTATGAGGACTGTCGTATTGCCTCACCAAGTCTCTCTATAAGGACTGTCGTATTGCCTCTCCAAGTCTCTCTATGAGGACTGTCGTATTGCCTCTCCAAGTCTCTCTATAAGGACTGTCGTATTGCCTCTCCAAGTCTCTCTATGAGGACTGTCGTATTGCCTCTCCAAGTTTCTCTATGAGGACTGTTGTATTGCCTCTCCAAGTCTCTCTATGAGGACTGTCGTATTGCCTCACCAAGTCTCTATAAGGACTGTCGTATTGCCTCTCCAAGTCTCTCTATGAGTGCTGTCGTATTGCCTCACCAAGTCTCTCTATGAGGACTGTCGTATTGCCTCACCAAGTCTCTCTATGAGGACTGTCGTATTGCCTCACCAAGTCCCTCTATGAGGACTGTCGTATTGCCTCACCAAGTCTCTATAAGGACTGTCGTATTGCCTCTTCAAGTCTCTATAAGGACTGTCGTATTGCCTCACCAAGTCTCTCTATGAGGACCGTCATATTGCCTCACCAAGCATCTCTATGAGTGCTGTCATATTGCCTCACCAAGTCTCTCTATGAGGACTGTCGTATTGCCTCACCAAGTCTCTGTATGAGGACTGTCGTATTGCCTCACCAAGTCTCTATATAAAGGCTGTCGTATTGCCTCTCCAAGTCTCTCCTATGAAGACTGTCGTATTGCCTCACCAAGTCTCTCTATGAGGACTGTCGTATTGCCTCACCAAGTCTCTATATAAAGGCTGTTGTATTGCCTCTCCAAGTCTCTCTATGAGGACTCACATGAGCTCTGCCTTCATGAGGAGAACAGGAGCCATGGAGCAGATACGAGGACCAGAGTCAAGTCAGCGTTAGGAGAAACACTTCCTCTCCGGAACCTTCAAAGTACAACGTTTAATACATTTCAGAACTTTAAAATGTATTATATATATATATATATATATATATATATATATATATATATAT
>NC_136594.1:1094077-1104077 GCF_910589615.1 Taurulus bubalis | reverse complement strand
GCCATGACGTAGTCTTTCTTTATCTTTAGGAGCCATGACGTAGTCTTTCTTTATCTTTAGGAGTCATGACGTAGTCTTTCTTTAGGAGCCATGACGTAGTCTTTCTTTATCTTTAAGAGCCATGACGTAGTCTTTCTTTATCTTTAGGAGCCATGACGTAGTCTTTCTTTATCTTTAAGAGCCATGACGTAGTCTTTCTTTATCTCTAGGAGCCATGACGTAGTCTTTCTTTATCTTTAAGAGCCATGACGTAGTCTTTCTTTATCTTTAAGAGCCATGACGTAGTCTTTCTTTATCTTTAGGAGCCATGACGTAGTCTTTCTTTATCTTTAGGAGTCATGACGTAGTCTTTCTTTATCTCTAGGAGCCATGCCGTAGTCTTTCTTTATCTTTAGGAGCCATGACGTAGTCTTTCTTTATCTTTAGGAGCCATGACGTAGTCTTTCTTTATCTCTAGGAGCCATGACGTAGTCTTTCTTTATCTTTAGGAGTCATGACGTAGTCTTTCTTTATCTTTAGGAGCCATGACGTAGTCTTTCTTTATCTTTAGGAGTCATGACATAGTCTTTCTTTAGGAGCCATGACGTAGTCTTTCTTTATCTCTAGGAGCCATGCCGTAGTCTTTCTTTATCTCTAGGAGCCATGCCGTAGTCTTTCTTTATCTTTAGGAGCCATGACGTAGTCTTTCTTTATCTTTAGGAGCCATGACGTAGTCTTTCTTTATCTTTAGGAGCCATGACGTAGTCTTTCTTTATCTTTAAGAGCCATGACGTAGTCTTTCTTTATCTTTAGGAGTCATGACGTAGTCTTTCTTTAGGAGCCATGACGTAGTCTTTCTTTATCTCTAGGAGCCATGCCGTAGTCTTTCTTTATCTCTAGGAGCCATGCCGTAGTCTTTCTTTATCTCTAGGAGTCATGACGTAGTCTTTCTTTAGGAGCCATGACGTAGTCTTTCTTTATCTCTAGGAGCCATGCCGTAGTCTTTCTTTATCTCTAGGAGTCATGACGTAGTCTTTCTTTATCTTTAGGAGTCATGACGTAGTCTTTCTTTAGGAGCCATGACGTAGTCTTTCTTTATCTTTAGGAGCCATGCCGTAGTCTTTCTTTATCTCTAGGAGCCATGCCGTAGTCTTTCTTTATCTCTAGGAGCCATGCCGTAGTCTTTCTTTATCTCTAGGAGCCATGCCGTAGTCTTTCTTTATCTCTAGGAGCCATGCCGTAGTCTTTCTTTATCTCTAGGAGCCATGACGTAGTCTTTCTTTATCTTTAGGAGTCATGACGTAGTCTTTCTTTATCTCTAGGAGCCATGACGTAGTCTTTCTTTATCTTTAGGAGTCATGACGTAGTCTTTCTTTATCTTTAGGAGCCATGACGTAGTCTTTCTCTAGGAGCCATGACGTAGTCTTTCTTTATCTCTAGGAGCCATGACGTAGTCTTTCTTTATCTCTAGGAGTCATGACGTAGTCTTTCTTTATCTCTAGGAGTCATGACGTAGTCTTTCTTTATCTCTAGGAGTCATGACGTAGTCATTCTTTATCTTTAGGAGTCATGACGTAGTCTTTCTTTATCTTTAGGAGCCATGACGTAGTCTTTCTTTATCTCTAGGAGTCATGACGTAGTCTTTCTTTATCTTTAGGAGCCATGACGTAGTCTTTCTTTATCTCTAGGAGCCATGACGTAGTCTTTCTTTATCTTTAGGAGCCATGACGTAGTCTTTCTTTATCTCTAGGAGTCATGACGTAGTCTTTCTTTATCTTTAGGAGCCATGACGTAGTCTTTCTTTAGGAGCCATGACGTAGTCTTTCTTTATCTTTAGGAGCCACGACGTAGTCTTTCTTTATCTCTAGGAGTCATGACGTAGTCTTTCTTTATCTTTAGGAGCCATGACGTAGTCTTTCTTTATCTCTAGGAGTCATGACGTAGTCTTTCTTTAGGAGCCATGACGTAGTCTTTCTTTATCTCTAGGAGTCATGACGTAGTCTTTCTTTATCTTTAGGAGCCATGACGTAGTCTTTCTTTAGGAGCCATGACGTAGTCTTTCTTTATCTTTAGGAGCCATGACGTAGTCTTTCTTTATCTCTAGGAGCCATGACGTAGTCTTTCTTTATCTTTAGGAGCCATGACGTAGTCTTTCTTTATCTTTAGGAGTCATGACGTAGTCTTTCTTTATCTTTAGGAGCCATGACGTAGTCTTTCTTTATCTCTAGGAGTCATGACGTAGTCTTTCTTTATCTTTAGGAGCCATGACGTAGTCTTTCTTTAGGAGCCATGACGTAGTCTTTCTTTATCTTTAGGAGCCACAACGTAGTCTTTCTTTATCTCTAGGAGTCATGACGTAGTCTTTCTTTATCTTTAGGAGCCACGACGTAGTCTTTCTCTAGGAGCCATGACGTAGTCTTTCTTTATCTCTAGGAGTCATGACGTAGTCTTTCTTTATCTTTAAGAGCCATGACGTAGTCTTTCTTTATCTTTAGGAGTCATGACGTAGTCTTTCTTTATCTTTAGGAGCCATGACGTAGTCTTTCTTTATCTCTAGGAGCCATGACGTAGTCTTTCTCTAGGAGCCATGACGTAGTCTTTCTTTATCTCTAGGAGTCATGACGTAGTCTTTCTTTATCTCTAGGAGCCATGCCGTAGTCTTTCTTTATCTTTAGGAGCCATGACGTAGTCTTTCTTTATCTTTAGGAGCCATGACGTAGTCTTTCTTTATCTTTAGGAGCCATGACGTAGTCTTTCTTTATCTTTACAAGAACACACAGCTGTCATGTGACTCTAAATCCTCTCTGTGTCACAACGTCTGGGGAAAAACGGAGACGTCTTAGATCCACACATCTGTCTGTGGACAAACACACACACATACACACACACACACACAATGATTTTAAATCTATGTAAACAGAACTGGAGTCTCTCGACAACCGTTACATCAACACGCGCTCGCAGCTGATTGGTCGCTTTGTGAGCAGCTCGTTTATTGTCTGTTGGTCAGTTTGGATGAAGCTTGATCCATTTTACATAAGAATTACTAATCTGCAGAGGATTTACAGGCTGTGTGTGTGTGTGTGTGTGTGTGTGTGTGTGTGTGTGTGTGTGTGTGTGTGTGTGTGTGTGTGTGTGTGTGTGTGTGTGTGTGTGTGTGTGCGCACATCTGGATGTAGCTGCGTACGTGTTAGTGCACATATGTGCTTGTGTGTGTGTGTGTGTGTGTGTGTGTGTGTGTGTGTGTGTGTGTGTGTGTGTGTGTGTGTTTGTGTCGGACAGAAAAGCGCAGCATCAGAGTTCTAAAGCCTCGTGTGGAGCAGAAGTCCAGCAGGATGGAAAGAATAATAATAAAAGTGTAGAAAATAACAGGTATAAAAAGCAACAACTTTGTTTGAATCACACATATGATGATTTACATTTAAAACATAATTTAGCATTTTAGTCAAATAAATAAGCAGTTATGAAAATCAAACACGCAGAAGACAGTGAAGCTTCCTCATCTCTGCAGCATTGTGGGAACCTGTGTGTGTGTGAATGTGTGTGTGAATGTGTGAGTGTGTGTGTGAGTGTGTGTGTGAGTGTGTGTGTGTGACAGCATGTTGGCTCACTGCCACATCTCTGATAAAAGAAGGCGTGTGATTGTGAGTCACTTGTCACACACTCAGTGTTTACGTGTTTCTCAGTCTGCTTCTCTTTTTCAGAGCATGTTTTAATGTATGTGTGTGTGTGTGTGTGTGTGTGTATGTGTGTGTGTGTGTGTGTGTGTGTGTGTGTGTGTGTGTGTGTGTGTGTGTGTGTGTGTGTGTGTGTGTGTGTGTGTGTGTAAGCCAGCCCCATAATTACATTCCATTACATTCACCTTTCTCCTCAAACATTCCATAGAATCTCTTTGCCTCCCAGGCTTCCTTCAAGGCCCAATGCAGTGTGTGTGTGTGTGTGTGTGTGTGTGTGTGTGTGTGTGTGTGTGTGTGTGTGTGTGTGTGTGTGTGTGTGACCTGCGTGCAGATCATCACATCCTACCAAACAGTCTTTTCCATCAGAGCTGAGCGACACACTCACGCAGCGTTACAGATTAAAAACAACAAAGCTTTCAGAAGAGACGTTTACGAGCTTCACAGAGACGAAAACAACGTGTGTGTGAGAGAGTGTGTGTGTGTGAGTGTGTGTGTGTGTGTGTGTGTGTGTGTGTGTGTGTGTGTGTGTGTGTGCTCAACTAGGTCAGTCAATGGCTTGTGAAAGTCGTCCAGGTGTCTTCTATTAGGAAGTATTGATATGCTTATGAATTATTATGAACACCAGTGAAACCAGTGCTGACAGTGTGACTAGTGAGTCCAGTGAAACCAGTGAGACCAGTGAGACCAGTGAAACCAGTGCTGACAGTGTGACCTCGTCCTCAGGGAGACCCGCTGCCCTCCACGCTGGTCCACCTGCTGAGGACCTCTGACATCTCCTCTGTGGACGAGCTGGAGCTGCTGCTGCTGGAGGAGACCGGAGCTATAGGTAGGACACACACACACACACACACACACACACACACACACACACACACACACACACACACACACAGACGCGGAGGAGGTGAGCGTCTACGGAGGCCTGAGGAGAAAGGAATGTAGGAGGAGAGAGCATCAGTCAGACTCCATGTTGACCTGAGAGAGAGAGAGAGAGAGAGAGAGAGAGAGAGAGAGAGAGAGAGAGAGAGAGAGAGAGAGAGAGAGAGACGAGGTCACCGCATCGTTTTGCTGCTCCAGATTCCTCTCCATGTTGTAAAATATGAACGTGTGTGTGTGTGTGTGTGTGTGTGTGTGTGTCGCTCCGATCCGTCTGAAGAAGTCACTCACATAAACACATATTAATCAATAAACCATCAACATATATTAATCAATAAACCATCAACATATATTAGTAAACGGGCCTTTGATGGTTCCATGAGCATCAACGACAGAGAGGAAACAGGAAGTGCCTCAAAGTGTTCGTGACGCCTGTGAGTTCTCGTCCTGCTGCAGAGACGCCTGAAGGACGTGTGTTCGTGTTCCACGAGACTTTATAATAAACTCAGATATCACTTATGAGTTATGTTGACATGAGTTATGTTGACTCCTCCGGGAATCTCCACCTTAACGCGGTGGAGGAGTTTGAGTGGCTCAGTGATCCTGGAGCCATGTTGCCCGGGGCGTCAGCCCCTGGTCGGGTCTCCCAAGGCCAACAGGTATCGGGGGAGAGTCCAGACTAAGAGAGGTTTAAAATCCCTGATGAATAGCAGCCCACGGTTTGCAGCTATCTCACCCGGACAAGGGAAACCGGGGCACCCTCCCAGAGCCAGAGCCAGACCCAGGAGGGGAGCTCGCCGGTGAGCGTCTGGTGGTCTGGTGGGTGGGGCTCGGTCTGAAGAAACACCATGGACCAGCCACCCTGTGGACCCAGCACCCGCAGGGAGAGGCATTGGGGTCGGGTGCTATGTAGGCGGCGGGCCAGGCAGGAGACCTGGGCGAGCCGATCGCCGGCAGCATAGACTAGCTCTAGGGACGTGGACCGTCACCTCGCTAGCGGGGAAAGAGCCGGAGCTGGTGCAGGAGGTGGAGCGGTACCAGCTAGATATAGTTGGGCTCACCTCCACGCACAGCGTGGGCTCTGGAACCAAGCTCCTGGAGAAGGGTTGGACTTTGTCCTTTTCTGGAGTTGCCCTGGGTGAGAGTGGGCATTGAGCCCCTGGCTGAGCGCCGCTGTGCTGGAGTTTCCCCGGAGAACGAGAGGGTCGCCTCCCTGCGCCTACGGGTTGAAGGGAGTAAAGCTCTGACTGTTGTTTGTGCTTATGCACCGAACAGCAGTTCAGAGTATCCGGCCTTCTTGGAGTCGGTGGTTGTACCCATATCCCTGCTGGAGGCCACTGAGGTAGTCAGAAAGCTCCTTGGTGGCGCCGGGGGGATGAGATCCGCCCTGAGATGCTGAAGGCGCTGGATGCTGTTGGGCTGTTTTGGCTGACACGCCTCTTCAGTGTCGCATGGGGGTCAGGAACATGGACTGATGACCTGGGTGCTGGTTCCCATCCTCAAGAAGGAGGACCAGAGAGTGTGCTGAACTATCAGGGTATCATGCTGCACATCCTCCCGGGGTGAGCTTATGCCACGGTGCTGAGAGGAGGCTCTGACCGTTTGTCGAACCTCGGATTCGATAAACGGTAAAACAGTAAAACAGGAGCTGCACCGGTCCGTCTTGGTGAAGAGGAGCTGAGCCGGAAGGACAAGCTCTCCATTTACTGGTCGGTTTACGTTCCAACCCTCACCTATGGTCACGAACTCTGGGTCAAGACCCAAAGAACGAGGTCTCAGATACAAGGGTCGGGTGGCCGGGCTCAGCCTTAGAGATAGTAAAAAAAGTGTTGCTGGTGAGAGGGAAGCCTGCT
The DNA here is from genome assembly GCF_910589615.1 of Taurulus bubalis. Classification (NCBI taxonomy): domain Eukaryota; kingdom Metazoa; phylum Chordata; class Actinopteri; order Perciformes; family Cottidae; genus Taurulus; species Taurulus bubalis. The sequence continues at coordinate 1,097,692 of NC_136594.1, read as the reverse complement.
GGACCTGCTGCCTCCAGACCGGATAAGAGGAGGAGGATGGATGGATCAGTTATGAGTTATGTGCAGATACAATTAGAAAGTAGCTCAAGGATGTTAATTAATTAGCACTATCGGGCAATTAAACAACACCTTGTGCATCTGTGCACACACACACACACACACACACACACACACACACACACATACACACACACACACACACACATAATTAACTGGTTGTGTGCCCCCCCTCTTGCTCCTGTAGACGAGGAGGAAGACGAGCATGACGTGCTCATGAGCCAGACTCACGCCCGCTTCACTCGGAGTCTCGGTAGGTTTCCTCCGCCGTCTCTTTGCTTCCTGCGCGTGTTTCAGCTTCAAAGTTTCTGATCTTGACTGTTAATAGCCCCCTCACCCCCCACAGTGCAGGCCCAGCCGGCCCAGCAGGCGGCCTGTAAGGTCCGGACTGAGGTGCTGGAGGTGACGAGGTCCATGCTGGACCGCCGCAACGCCAACTTCCTGCTGTGGCCGCCGTGCGTGGAGGTGCAGCGCTGCTCGGGCTGCTGCAACACGCGGCTGCTGCAGTGCGTCCCCACCGCCTCCTCCACCCGGCAGCTGCAGGTATACAATGCTAAGCTAATAGGCTAACGGCACCTTTCCGTTTTCTTTTCATGGCTCCAAGCAGACTGTGGTATGAAAAGAGGCTTTATGTAACGGGACAGCTGGTGAACTTAGGAGAAATCTGCAGACTCAAACAGACAAAATAGTGAAATAAATGTTTTCTTTGCACTAGAATGAAAGAAGACGAGTTCTGGAAGAAAAACTAAATATATTTCTTAAAGTCTTGCTGTTCTTCTTCAGGTGATAAAGATCCAGTACATGAACAAGAAGGCCCACTACGACAAAGCCATCATCTCAGTGGAGGACCACGTCAGCTGCAGGTGCCAGCCTCCTTCCTCGTCCTCCTCCTCGTCTTCCTCGTCCTCCACCTCCTCTTCCTCCTCCGTCCCCATCCAGAGCAACCCCCTCCCCCTCCCGCCTCCCCCGTCCTCCGTCCTCCCCCGGACCGTCCACCCGGCTCCGCCAAAGACTCACGCCTCCAAGGCCGACCTCCACCGGCACGACGAGCTGAAGCACAACCAGCAGGACCGAGACCCGGTGGCGCTGCAGTGGCAGCGGGGCCGCTACACCCAGCTGGTGCACTGGACGCGGCCCCGGCACGGCGGCGACGGGCCGGTGGCCCCGGGGCCGCGCACAGTGCGTCCAGTGCTTGGCATCCGGCCGTCCGAAGCGAGGGCGGAGCACGACGTCGCGCCGCAGGTCGGGCACGGTAGCGGCTCCGACGGGAGCCGGGAGGAGAGCCACCCGGATCACATGCAGCGGCAGCAACAGTTGCTGCAGCATCAGCAACTACAGCCGGAGGACCGGGAGCTGAGGACGCAACATCGGCTGAACGCGCCGCAATCCGACGGCGCCTCGCCGCCCGGCGGCCCGACGCAGCCGCCCACGCCAGAAGAAGACCCCGCCCCTCCCGCGACCACCAATCGGACGGACTTTGAGGTCACGACACAGACGGCGGCTGCAGCGACCAGTCAGATGACGGGAGGCGGCGACAGGGAGGAGAGCGGCTCCGCCCACAGCGGGGCCGGGGCGGCCAATCGGGCGGCGGAAAGAGACTCAGAAGTGGGCGGCGGGTTCGGCCATTTAGCGGAGGAGAGGAGACGGAAAGCTCTGGAGATGATCCAGACGGAGCCGCATCTTCATCCTCATCCTCCTCATCCTCCTCAGCAGAGACCAAAGCCGACCACATTTAAAACAGGTGACGCTCAGCATGTGGGACAGTGTGTGGCGTCCTTGTAACTCCAGAGAGATCCTACATTTCCCATAATGCAACTCAATAGCGACTTGTCTTAACCCTGCCTGACTTGTAAACCACAAATACAAAAAAAAAAAAATTCAAAGTTTTGATCACAGGCTTTAAAAAAACAATCCCACCCCACACATATGATACATACATCATCAGAGGGATTATCTCAGAGCTGTGTGTGTTTGTGTGTGTGTGTGTGTGTGTGTGTGTGTGTGTGTGTGTGTGTGTGTGTGTGTGTGTGTGTGTGTGTGTGTGTGTGTGTGCGTGTGTGTGTGTGCGTGGGGGGTTCCCAGGCAGGAAGCGGCGCGAATGACCGGACATCATGTGTCCTGCTGTTCTTCCTCGTCTTCCTCGTCTTCCTCTGCATCAGAGTCTCATGTGGGCTCAACGCTGCAGCGTCATGGAGATCAGCTGTTAGTCATGTTGTTGTTGACGTTCCTCCAAGGAAAGAACTTCCATGATGAACTCAGTCACCCTGCATGTTCTCCTGCGGCTTCATCTTCTTATTCTCCTTCTTCCTCAAACTTTGGACCGTAACTCGTCGCGCGGCGTTGCCAGCACACGCGTCAACATACATCAAAATGTGCGGCGAATCGGGAATCGTGTTCTATGACTTTTCTAAGAGATTCGACCGGCCGTTTCCCCGAAAAACGTAGAGAAATTGCCCCATTCACTTCGGCCTGAAGAGAGCAAAACACTCATCTTTGTGCCCACAGTGACTCGCCATAATTTAATGTAGAGAAATTATTTAAAGTTTAAAACGTTGACAAAAGTTTATTTTCCCAATTGGGCATTTTTTGATAGCTAGCACAGTTTTCATGTAATTGTTGTTACAATGGGTGTGTATGGCTCAGGTTAGTGGTGATGTCATCGCTGGAGTGCTCAGGAGCTTCAGACTCTTGCGGAAAAAATATTTGTATTTTGCCATTCATGCCACAATATTTACTCATAATTTTCACATCAAAACATAGGAAGTTTTGTGTTTGTGGTTCACATGCGTCGTGGAATCCAACAAACTTTTGCTTTTTTGTCAGCAAGCCTGAAAGCGACATGAAGTCCATCATCTCTTCCATTGGACTCCATGTTAAATCTGACCACAGTTTTCTCTCATGAAGCAAACAGGAGCACTTCATGAACTAAACGTACGCTCTCAAGGACACCTACACGTTCACACAAGTCTGATCTCTCTCTCATGATTCTTATATATATATATATATATATATATATATATATATATATTTTGTTTATCCAATTCAGTAGTTTGATAGGTTTATTTATTTTAATTATGGGAGCGTGCACATTCGTGTGTGCATGTCACTTGAAATACAGACATGAGGATAACAGCTCCATTGTCCACGCTCACATTATTATCTCCACAAAAAGAAGAAGCACATCAGCGCGTTCGGCTGCGTCTTTCCTCTCTGTTTGTTGAACTATTTTGGTGATCTGACCATGTTTTTGCCTCTGAAGCCGGTTTACGATGGTTTTGTAGACAATCCACTCCCAGTCTTAAGATCTTGTCTGCCCAATCACCATGGTAACCAGTGACCTGTGTCTATGAAGCGATAGCTGCTCTCAAGTCATCACAAATACAGAAATGACTCCTCAATAACACATCTTACTACTGGTAATGTTGGCATACATATATATATATATATATATATATATATATATATATATATATATATATATATATATATATATATATATATATATATATATATATAATGTACCACAATAACCTCAAAAACACATCTTACTACCTATAA
>NC_136594.1:1070000-1093877 GCF_910589615.1 Taurulus bubalis | reverse complement strand
AGCCCAGCAGCCTCTGGGGGGGAGGAGTTAAGGGGGGGGGGGGGGGTAAAGAGGGGGGTAAAGAGGAGGAGTTAAGACAGGTGGAGGTGGAACGAGAGGGCAGCAGAGACAGGAGGAAGAGGAGGAGAGAGGAGGAGAGAGGAAGAGAGAGAGGAGAGGAAGAGGAGGAGAGAGGAGGAGAGAGAGGAGAGGAGGAGAGAGAGGAGAGGAGGAGAGAGAGATTCAAGAGAGAGGAGGAGAGAGAGATCAGAGTGCACAGAGAGCGAAGGCGAGCGAGGCCGAGAGAGCATCACGTAGGCTGCAGAAAGCAGAAGTGAGCGAGTGGGAGAACGAGGACCTGGTGGAGTTTTTAGTGATGAAGCAACACCACAGAAACATGTCAAGTCCTCCGTGCAGGCTCCGCCCCCTTCTGCAGAACCTCACCTTCACGTACGTGCTGCGTTCAGGGACCCTCACCTTCACGTACGTGCTGCGTTCAGGGACCCTCACCTTCACGTACGTGTTGCGTTCAGGGACCCTCACCTTCACGTACGTGTTGCATTCAGGGACCCTCACCTTCACGTACGTGTTGCGTTCAGGGACCCTCACCTTCACGTACGTGTTGCGTTCAGGGACCCTCACCTTCACGTACGTGCTGCGTTCAAGGACCCTCACCTTCACGTACGTGCTGCGTTCAGGGACCCTCACCTTCACGTACGTGTTGCGTTCAGGGACCCTCACCTTCACGTACGTGTTGCGTTCAGGGACCCTCACCTTCACGTACGTGTTGCGTTCAGGGACCCTCACCTTCACGTACGTGTTGCGTTCAGGGACCCTCACCTTCACGTACGTGCTGTGTTCAGGGACCCTCACCTTCACGTACGTGCTGCGTTCAGGGACCCTCAGCTTCACGTACGTGCTGCGTTCAGGGACCCTCAGCTTCACGTACGTGTTGCGTTCAGGGACCTGCTCACCTTCACGTATGTGTTGCGTTCAGGGACCCTCACCTTCACATACGTGTTGAGTTCAGGGACCCTCACCTTCACATACGTGTTGAGTTCAGGGACCCTCACCTTCACATACGTGTTGAGTTCAGGGATCCGGCTCTCAGCGATCTCCCTCTTGTTGCCCATGAAGACTTTTCCTGAAAGAAAAACAAACAAATAGTTTTGAAGTCCTGAATCTCAAAGTCTCAAATCAACTGCAAATTATTATTTTTTAAATTCAGTCATGGAACAAAAACGAATAAAAAAAAAGAATTATGAATAAATAATATCATAGAAGAACCTTTAGCTGTTTAACAGAGTCATATTCTCTGATAAAAACATTATTCACATGTTTTACAAAATATTCAACCTCTGTTTCTTTATAACATTTATTACTTCACTTGTTTCTCTACAGGGTTTGTTTAGAGGTAATAAAGTAGTTATAGATTATGATTACAGATAATAATTATAATCCCTCCTCTCTATAGTGGAGGTTAGTTTATGGAGGTTGTCTTATTATTATTATTATTATTATTATCGTGCAGCAGCATGTGCTGGAGATGCGCCCCCGTGACCAGAATGATCCCCAGAGGTCACGAGGGTCAACACCATGAGAACGAGTTCAGTTTTAAACGTGGGACGGGAACAAAGGGGCGTTTGATTCGTGACACCTGACGAGCGGTTTCAGTTCCTCCAGCGGCAGCTGCTGCTCTTCCTCTCCGTGTGCACGAAGACGAGCAGACAGAGAGTTTGAGGTGAAGGTTTGAGTCAGAGAAACTAGAGACGCAGAGAAGTGAAATATATTCATATAAATATGAAACTTGTTTTGCTTGAAAATAGAAATGAGGCCTTATTCTCAATCTCAATCTCAGAGCTAGTAACGTTAGCAGCACCGCTAACAGAGAACCAACAGGAGGAGAGCTAGTAACGTTAGCATCACCGCTAACGGAGAACCAACAGGAGGAGAGCTAGTAACGTTAGCATCACCGCTAACGGAGAACCAACAGGAGGAGAGCTAGTAACGTTAGCAGCACCGCTAACAGAGAACCAACAGGAGGAGAGCTAGTAACGTTAGCAGCACCGCTAACAGAGAACCAACAGGAGGAGAGCTAGTAACGTTAGCAGCACCGCTAACAGAGAACCAACAGGAGGAGAGCTAGTAACGTTAGCAGCACCGCTAACAGAGAACCAACAGGAGGAGAGCTAGTAACGTTAGCAGCACCGCTAACAGAGAACCAACAGGAGGAGAGCTAGTAACGTTAGCAGCACCGCTAACAGAGAACCAACAGGAGGAGAGCTAGTAACGTTAGCATCACCGCTAACGGAGAACCAACAGGAGGAGAGCTAGTAACGTTAGCAGCACCGCTAACAGAGAACCAACAGGAGGAGAGCTAGTAACGTTAGCAGCACCGCTAACAGAGAACCAACAGGAGGAGAGCTAGTAACGTTAGCAGCACCGCTAACAGAGAACCAACAGGAGGAGAGCTAGTAACGTTAGTATCACCGCTAACAGAGAACCAACAGGAGGAGAGCTAGTAACATTAGCAGCACCGCTAACAGAGAACCAACAGGAGGAGAGCTAGTAACGTTAGCATCACCGCTAACAGAGAACCAACAGGAGGAGAGCTAGCAACGTTCTAAATATGAAACTTCAGTTCATCACAAGTTTTGCTTGAATATATAAATGAGGCCTTATGTCTCAATCTCTAGTTTCAAGTCTTCTTCAATACAGCATGACGGTCATTTAGAGTCAAACAGAGCATGAAGCAGGTGTGCTTTAGGGGCGGGGCTACAGGGTGATTGACAGGTCCCTCACACACCTGAATATGAACAATGTGAAACGCGACCCCGCTGCAGGTATCAGCTCACCTGGAAGAGACGGCAGGGCGCAGGTGTTGGGCCCGGGTCTCTCCGGGTCCTCGGGGGAGTACCGGGCCTCGAGGACCTGGTGCAGGTTGAAGAACTCTCGGTACCGCCGGTAGATCAGGTACTTGCTGCCCCCTTTGGTCTTCACCTCCAGCACGAACACCTGAGGGGACACAGAGGCGTGAGCGAGGCCCTCGCCCTCCGGGGAGCGAGAGCCTCTGCTTCTGTACGCACAAAGTAGTCGATGAAGCCTTTGTTCTCCTCGATGTCGGCGACGGCGGCGCTGACGGGGATGTTGTGAGGCAGCTGGTCGAAGTCACTGAGGTCACACAAGGTCACACAAGGTCACGGCTAACTAATCGATGCTTCTAGTAGTCTGTACAGTAATAATATTCTTTATATTCATCAGGTTTAGAATACTAAACAGAATCAAAGAGAAGCTCTTTCAACACACTTTACATGGTACATGTATTTTGATAAATGAGCAAGACAATAAAACAAAACAACACATTTATTAGACATTTCTTTTAGTAAAAAATTAATAAAACAAGCAGCTAGCAAAACTTCTGCAAACTCAGCCTGAAGTTTCATAACTTAAAATCTGTAAAGAGGAAGAGAAGTGACGGGACCTCGCTAATAACTGGTTCAGAAAAACGTCTGTTTGTGGATATTTAACTGCCAGTAATGAGCGCCATAAACACAAACACACACACACACACACACACACCTAGACACACACACACACACACACACACACACACACACACACACACACACACACACACACACACACACACACACAAACACACCTACACACACACACGCACACACACACACACACACACACACACACACACACAAACACACACACACACACAAACACACACACACACAACGTCATTGGAGTGAAACAAACTCACCTTTCTTCTCGGAGCTGCTGCAGCAGCGACATGATGGAGGGTCTAAAGCTTCTGATGCGACTCACCGCCTGCAGCCGGACACACACACACACACACACACACACACACACACACACACACACACACACACACACACACAGGAAGCCGGAGTTCCCCTAAATCAGAGACCAGAGGACAGCGCTTGTGTGTAATCACTAAAAGTCGTATATTTGCTATTGAGACTGTAACTATACGCTCAAGTCACGTGAAGTTTGACAATGTTGTGAAGACGAAGCTCTGCTCTCCCACCGTCCCTAAACATAGCACCAGCATGACAAACTGGAAACTACGAGCTGGAGTTATAAGTTTAGTTACTTAACAGTTTGGCTGCGTAACAAGTCAAAAACCCCACACACACACACACACACACACACACACACACACACACACACACACACACACACACACTCACTCACCCACACAAACTATAGCCGTAATATTAACACTAAACACACCAGCGTGGGGCTTCCTCCACAGACTCAATAAAGTCTCATTACTGATGACTCAACAACAGAGCTTTAAAAAGCCTCTTCGTCTTCTGTTCTCATTACAGACTGTTAAAGCTGCATTCTCTCTCCTGACCACCAGGGGGCGACTCCTCTGGTTGTATAGAAGTATATACTTCATGTGTTAAAGCTGCATTCTCTCTCCTGACCACCAGGGGACGACTCCTCTGGTTCTATAGAAGTCTATGCTTCATGTGTTAAAGCTGCATTCTCTCTCCTGACCACCAGGGGGCGACTCCTCTGGTTGTATAGAAGTATATACTTCATGTGTTAAAGCTGCATTCTCTCTCCTGACCACCAGGGGGCGACTCCTCTGGTTGTATAGAAGTCTATACTTCATGTGTTAAAGCTGCATTCTCTCTCCTGACCACCAGGACTCCTCTGGTTGTATAGAAGTATATGCGTCTACATTTACAATGTAAACTCATGTCCTCTGATCCCAGTTCAGCCTTTCTGGAATATAGTTATTAATTCTCTCTCTCTCTCTCTCTCTCTCTCTCTCTCTCTCTCTCTCTCTCTCCAGCTGACATGATGTTGATGACAGATCTGTTGAAAGCTGAAGAGATCAAGAAAGCTCTTGAAGTCTTTGCAGGTCGGTGACACACACACACACACACACACACACACACATACACACACACACACACACACACACACACACACGTGTTCATGGAGCTTCGTGTGTTTCCCTCTTCAGGAGAAACATTCGATCCGAAGAAGTTCTTTGAGCTCGTGGGAATGAAGGCGATGACGGCCGAAGACGTGAAGAAGGTCTTCAAGGTGCTGGACGTGGACGACAGCGGCTTCATCGAGGAGGAGGAGCTCAAGTGAGGAAGACACACACACACACACACACACACACAGTGGTGGCGTCAGGGCCTGTGAGTCTTCTCTGCTGGCCTAAACAGAATCACAAAGTTTTAGCTATTTTATAATGTAATTGTTTTTCACAAATACACAACATGTGTTATTATTAAGTGTGGCTTCAGCTGCAGGGTCATAGACCCCTGCAGCAAAGTGCACTTCATTGCTCGGGCTTAATAATAATAATCATAGTCCCACAAAAACTTTGGCGCGTATCTCCTCCCACAGCATTGCCAGCACATGCGTAAAAAATACATCAAAACGTGCGGCCCGATCGGGAATCGTGTGCTATGACTTTTCTAAGAGATTCGACCGGCCATTTTCCCGAAAAGTGCGAAAAACGGCGAGAAATTGTCCCATTCACTTGACTGGGGTTTCGGACTGAAGAGAGCAAAAAAACATACATCTTTGTGCCCACAGTGACTCGCCATAATGTATCGTAGAGAAATGATTTGAAGTTTAAAACGTTGACAAAAGTCTGGAGTTTATTTGCCCAATTGGGCATTTTTTGATAGCTAGCACAGTTTTCATGTAATTATTGTTCAAGTTTAGGAAAATGTGGGAACCATTTCAGAGTTTACAATGGGTGTGTGTGGGGCAGGTTAGAGCTGTGATGTCATTCCTAGAGCACGAGTAGCTGTGTCCTAAACAACCTTTTTGTATTTGTATTTTGCCATTCACTCCACAATATTGACTTTTGAGGCATAATTTATATATGAAAACTTTGGAAATATTGTGCCGGTGGTACACATGCGTCGTGGAATCCAACAAATTTAAACTGTTTTGTCAGCAAGCCTGAAAGCGACATGAAGACCGGCCAACTGCTCCATCAACCTCCATGTTAAATCGGACCACAATTTTCTCTCATGACGGAAACGTGAGCACTTTACAAACTGAATTCACGCTCTCATTTATAAATCCTTACAAATATTTAAGTAGACGGAAACGTTCTCAGAAGTCTTGTGCTTCTCATGATTACGTTATTTTCGTGATGGGATCCATGGTTGTCTGTCAAATACAATAGTTTGAAAGGTTGTTTTCTCATTAATTTCACAGTCCAGTCTCCAGCTCAGTGACAGTGTCACAGCTGCTACCAATTAGCCAATCAATCAAGCTGCCACCATGGCAACCGGTGACACGGGACAGGGGGCTTTTGTGTCTACCTGTCTGTCTCTCTGTCTTCCCTTTCAACATAAAAGCCCCATGATTTAAGTGTATCTTAACATAAAGCTAAAATGAGGATTATTGTATTAAATAGAAAATAAATAGACAATTGTACACAATATTTTGTTATGTAATCACGTGATATGTTGCAGCAAAGTGCTGTCCCATTCATATTTACACCATCAAGCCCTCACAGCTAATGTTGGCATATATATATATATATATATATATATATATATATATATATATATATATATATATATATCCAATCCACACATAGGTGCGCGCGTGCACGTGGTAATACGGTTGCGTGCACTTAGACTCTTGACTTTTGATCATATTTATGCAAAGAATTTATATGTATATATAAAAAGAAGGAGAAGAAGCTAGAAGCTAGAAGCTCAGTCTGAAGCCTGAGAAACGGACTTGCTGGTGGATTCACTGATGACGTCTTCCCCACAGAGGGCTATGGAGGGTTGTGAGCGTCTGCTGAGTGAACTGCTGGTTGTGTTACTGTCTTTACATCTGCAGTCGTGTTTAATCATAAACAGCCACAGCGTGTTGCTGCTGGTCCGCTACCTTCGGTGGTTGTCTGCTAGCTAGCTATTGCATCTAACGCTGACAACACTCTTTATATTTGTGCTGGATTCTCCGTGTTGTTGACTAGAATTCAAACAGTGTGCAGGGCAGCAGCTGCTGGAGATGTCTTGTGTGTGCAGCGTTTTAGTGTTTTGGGATTGTTTTGTTTTGTCATGATATAACTCAAAAGTCAATGTCAAAAAAGTCAAAGTCAAAAGTCAAAGTCAAAGTTAGTTTTATTGTCAACTTTGTGCAATGTGCAAACATGCAGAAAATCGAAAGTATGTTTCTCTTCTGTCCAACATATAGAGAATTGTGCAATAGTGATAATAATAATAATAATAAAGTGCACAAAACTGTTTAAAAGTAAAAAAACAACAACAACATATAGACAACATAAATTAGGAACTATTAAGACTGAAGGGCTATAAATAAATAACTGTGACTCCTTAGCAGCATCCAGACATGTGAGTCTCGAGAAGAGGACGGAGTGGGACGGTGGGGAGAGAGTTCAGCTTCCTGACAGCCTGGTGGATGAAGCTGGTGAACAGCCTGGTGGATGAAGCTGGTGGACAGCCTGGTGGATGAAGCTGGTGGACAGCCTGGTGGATGAAGCTGGTGGACAGCCTGGTGGATGAAGCTGTTGGACAGCCTGGTGGTGGAGCTGGTGGACAGCCTGGTGGTGCGAGCTCGGAGGCTCCGGTATCTCCTACCAGAGGGCAGGAGGCTGAGGAGACCGTGTGAGGGGTGGCAGGGGTCGCTCACAATCAAGGTCACCTTGCGGGTGAGGCGGGTGTCATATATGTCCTGCAGGGAGGGGGGAGTGAGGCACCGATGATCCTTCCAGCTGCATTCACTATGCGCTGCAGGGCTTTCCTGTTGTAGTCCGTGCAGCTTCCGCCCCACACAGTGATGCAGTTGGTCAGGATGCTCTCGATGGTGCCACGGTAGAAGGTGCACATGATGGATGGGGGGCTTCCTGCTTTCCTCAGCTTGCGGCGGAAGTAGAGGCGCCTCTGGGCTTTCTTTGCCAGCTAACTAACATCCACGCTGTGTGACCTATATGCCGTAATAGCGCAAAGAAATGATCCGTATAGCAGAGTGAGCGTCTGTATGGACGGCCGTGTGTTGAGTGGGTCGGTCTGACCCGCGCTGATGTGGACTATACGGCACTGAAGGCCTAGGTCGAAAACGCACGGCCCGCCACTGACGCACACACACACACACACACACACACACACACACACACACACACACACACAGCTCATGAACTCCTCCTCTTCCTCTCAGGTTCGTGCTGAAGAGCTTCTCCAAGGAGGGCCGAGATCTGACCGACTCGGAGACGTCAGCGTTCCTGAAAGCTGCAGACAAAGACGGAGACGGGAAGATCGGCATCGACGGTGAGAGAGAGAGGGCCCTGAACCCATGTCCACTTCCTGTTGTTCACTTCTTCTTGTTCACTTCCTGTTGTCTACTTCCTGTTGTTCACTTCCTGTTGTCCGCTTCCTGCCCCGCCCATCAGTCAGGCTTCATCACACATTTGAACCAAAAGGAAATGCAGATAACTGCTTCAGCTGGTTTGAGATGAGACGTAAACCACAGAAGAAGAACGTAATCAAAAGAGAGCATCTCAGGATGAACAACAACATTCAGAACTGGATGTAAATATTACATTTGTGCTGGCTCCTCGTATTAAACGTGACTCAGCACTCTTACAGTCAACGTGGTCCTTCTTGTGTTTTAGTTACTAAATGAATAAAGAGCTGGAGAGATGCTAACGTTTAGCTGTCTGATTTATGAAGCGGGTCAGTGAACGCCCCGCTGGATTTCACAAAAAGAGCAGAATCACAAACTGACAACAGCGTTGGCTCGTTACCGTGTTAGCGTGTTAGCTTGTTCCCGGGAGGATTTTAGGATTTGAGCGACTTGTAATAATGCATTTTAGTTTGCGTTGATGAAACCGTGACATCTTCCTGTCGTCGCGTTAGAAACGCTGAAAAGACCAAACTCAGTTCCTCCTCAGCTCAAAACACTTTCCTTTGTCCATAATATAATACAAATTAGTCACAAATTAATCTTTTTTTTTAAATAATAATAATGTCCTGTCACAGCTGCTCTTGCAGTAGTTTTTATTCAAGCCGTTCTCAACACAGGCGTCACCGTTGGTCGGGGACTACTTTTCGAGGCGGATTAACACCTCAGTGGGGTTCAGGTTCAGGGTTTGATTTCATCGATTATTTCAATGGATTTGTAGACTAAATGGAAACATTTATCTCATCTATTTAGTCTAATCCTTCATTTCATTTGTGCAAATATTTCTTCTTTTCAGAGTTCGAGATCTTGGTGCATGAGTAGAGGGTACCTGAACATCCTCCTCCTCCTCCTCCTCCTCCTCTTCTTCCCTGCATTCATATTTTGTAAACTCAGCCTTGAAGCTCCCGTCAGCTTCCTGTGGACCCACAGACGGCCCTGAAACAGTGCAGCGCCACCAGGAGGTCAGAAGAGAGGAGCAGCAGACTGCATCACGGAACCAGTGTCACTTTGAAGTTTTTATGTATAAATACACATATATATCTATTTAATGGCTCATGCTGTGTGGGTCTCAGGGCGCCGGAGTCTGTGGGACCAGCAGGTGGTGCTCACGCTGTAGATGCTGTGGTGATGATGTCATGATTTCTTCTAGATGTTCACATCAGTGCTCTTTGCTTCCACCCTTCCTCTTCCTCACCCACCTCCTCATCCACCTCCTCTTCCTCATCCACCTCCTCTCCTCTCCTCACCTCCTCCACACTTCCTGCCTCCAATCAGATGATGTAGTAAATAAAATGACATATATATAGCTAGAGAAAAGCTCAAAGAAAGAAATGATGATAATAAAAAGAATACTTGCGTAATAAATGTCTCTTTACTTATTGTTACACAACACGTTACACTCATACATGTCGTGACCTCATCACAGGACGGACCACGAGGGAGGAGCTGACCTTGAGCTGCAGGTCAAGGTCAGTGCAGAAGGACCTTTGTGTCGGATCCGTCTCACGGTAACAAAACATTCAGAAAACACATGAAAGCCCAGCAGAAGGAAAACACCTAAGCTTTTATCGGCTTGTTGGACATTTTGGGAAATATTTCAGCCGGAGGTTTGATGTCTGAAAGAGAAGTCAACGCTGATGTTTATGTTCCATAACTTTGTACTTTAGTAATGGACTACTACTACTAGTCATGTGACCTCAGAGCAAGATCTTTACCTAAACCTAGTAGTTTAGTTGGTAAAACCTGACTAGTAGTTTAGTTGTCTCAACCTGACTAGTAATTTAGTTGTTTAAACCTAACTAGTAGTTTAGTTGTCTAAACCTAACTAGTAGTTTAGTTGTCTAAACCTAATTAGTAATTGAGTTGTTTAAACCTAACTAGTAGTTTAGTTGTCTAAACCTAACTAGTAGTTTAGTTGTCTCAACCTAATTAGTAATTGAGTTGTTTAAACCTAACTAGTAGTTTAGTTGTCTAAACCTAACTAGTAGTTTAGTTGTCTAAACCTAATTAGTAATTGAGTTGTTTAAACCTAACTAGTAGTTTAGTTGTCTAAACCTAACTAGTAATTGAGTGGTTTGAACCTAACTTGTAGTTTAGTTGTCTAAACCTAACTAGTAATTTAGTTGTTTAAACCTAACTAGTAGTTTAGTTGTCTAAACCTAACTAGTAGTTTAGTTGTCTAAACCTAATTAGTAATTGAGTTGTTTAAACCTAACTAGTAGTTTAGTTGTCTAAACCTAACTAGTAGTTTAGTTGTCTCAACCTAATTAGTAATTGAGTTGTTTAAACCTAACTAGTAGTTTAGTTGTCTAAACCTAACTAGTAGTTTAGTTGTCTCAACCTAATTAGTAATTGAGTTGTTTAAACCTAACTAGTAGTTTAGTTGTCTAAACCTAACTAGTAGTTTAGTTGTCTCAACCTAACTAGTAGTTTAGTTGTCTAAACCTAATTAGTAATTGAGTTGTTTAAACCTAACTAGTAGTTTAGTTGTCTAAACCTAACTAGTAGTTTAGTTGTCTAAACCTAACTAGTAGTTTAGTTGTCTCAACCTAACTAGTAGTTTAGTTGTCTAAACCTAATTAGTAATTGAGTTGTTTAAACCTAACTAGTAGTTTAGTTGTCTAAACCTAACTAGTAATTGAGTGGTTTGAACCTAACTTGTAGTTTAGTTGTCTAAACCTAACTAGTAATTTAGTTGTTTTAACCTAACTTAAATACATCATGAATATGAACCAGCTGCAGCTTCATATTCAGCAAACAGATTTCTCCTTTTACTCTGCAGGACAGTGACTCAACATATTTCCCAAAATGTGTAATTATTATCTTTAACTTCAATCAATCAGCTACACTGTACAAATAGTTCATGAAACAAGAACTTCAAAAGTGTACAGTTGTGATATTAAACTATTTAAATGCACGTTTGTGTTTGGTGCTAGTAAACAAACTCACATTATCTACCACTGAACAACAACATGAGAGTCAGAGGATGTGAGGAGACGACTTGTCGTTGGTCGTCGTGGGGCGGAGCTTCACGGTGGCGAACGGGTTCGTGCCCCTGAAACAGGATCATGAAGAGCAATGTTACACACACACACACACACACACACACACACACGCACACGCACACACACACACACCAGACTCTAGTCAGAGGATTCTGATGGTGTGTTGGTTTAAAACTGGTTTAGTTGGCGTTAGGGTTCAAATTGTTTCTATTTTTCTGGATTCAAAAAGTAAAAATGCCTAAAATAACTAGAAAAAAACAGTAAAATTATAAAAATCAGCAAACTGATTAAAAGCTTTAATCGTGACTCCAGATGCAGAGTTCCTCCTCTGAACTGAAGCCGTGTGGGCGAATTATGTTCAACAACCAGTCTCATTAGTAACTCATTAGTATGCAATTCATAGTAACACATGTTTTATTAATTAATAAACTTCACTATTATGCGCTTCATGATTGGATTTTCATACTTTATAAATGATGAATTCCTCATTTGTAAATTAAGTAATACATATATAAATATTGCAAACCAATAAAGGACTTATAGATGATGCAGTAATGATTAACATGTGCTTTATGAACAAATGC
Organism: Taurulus bubalis; assembly: GCF_910589615.1. Classification (NCBI taxonomy): domain Eukaryota; kingdom Metazoa; phylum Chordata; class Actinopteri; order Perciformes; family Cottidae; genus Taurulus; species Taurulus bubalis. The sequence continues at coordinate 1,081,852 of NC_136594.1, read as the reverse complement.
ATAATTAATTAAGTATGTTGTGTGACCTCATCTAAAGTGAGGACTATCTCTGCTTTACAAAGCATTAATAAGCAGTGCCTCAAAGCTAACACAAGGCTCAGTTATCTTCTCAACAGAAAAGGGAAATAGACACAACTTCAAAGAGATAAATAACATTAATATGATGGTGATGGGGGCGATGCCCGTCAGTGGCACGAGTGTTGAGTATGTTTCATAGCTGGCACATCATATTATTGATTATGAGTATCTCCTCACAGCTAGCTAGATTATGAGTATCTCGTCACAGCTAGCTAGATTATGAGTATCTCGTCACAGCTAGCTAGATTATGAGTATCTCGTCACAGCTAGCTAGGTTATGAGTATCTCGTCACAGCTAGCTAGATTATGAGTATCTCCTCACAGCTAGCTAGATTATGAGTATCTCGTAACAGCTAGCTAGATTATGAGTATCTCCTCACAGATAGCTAGATTATGAGTATCTCGTCACAGCTAGCTAGATTATGAGTATCTCGTAACAGCTAGCTAGATTATGAGTATCTCGTCACAGCTAGCTAGATTATGAGTATCTCGTAACAGCTAGCTAGATTATGAGTATCTCGTCACAGCTAGCTAGATTATGAGTAGTGCGTTACAGCTAGCTAGATTATGAGTATCTCGTCACAGCTAGCTAGATTATGAGTAGTGCGTTACAGCTAGCTAGATTATGAGTATCTCGTTACAGATAGCTAGATTATGAGTAGTGCGTTACAGCTAGCTAGATTATGAGTATCTCGTTACAGATAGCTAGATTATGAGTATCTCGTCACAGCTAGCTAGGTTATGAGTATTTTGTTACAGATAGCTAGATTATGAGTATCTCGTCACAGCTAGCTAGATTATGAGTATCTTGTCACAGCTAGCTAGATTATGAGCATCTCGTTACAGATAGCTAGATTATGAGTATCTCGTCACAGCTAGCTAGATTATGAGCATCTCGCTACAGCTAGCTAGATTATGAGTATCTCGTCACAGCTAGCTAGACTATGAGTATCTCGTTACAGCTAGCTAGATAATCACCCCCATCACCATCATATTAATGTTATTTATCACTTTGTGTTGTGTCTATTTCCCTTTTCTAACTGAGACTTGTGTTAGCTTTGAGGCACTGCTTATTAATGCTTTGTAAGGCAGATATAGTCCTCACTTTAGATGAGGTCACACAACATACTTAACTAATACTTAACTAACGACTAGTAACTACCTGAATTATTCATGAATTTGTTTATAAAGCACATGTTAATCATTAGTGCATCATCCATAAGTCCTTAATTGGTTTGCAAAAATATACATTACTTAATTTACTTATGAGCGTTAATGTTGGAACAATGCTTCATTAATGATTGTAGTGTGTACTCATGCTTTACTAATGCTAAATAGCGTATAGTTATTATAAAGTGCTACCAAAACATCATCTGGAAATGATAATAATCCAACGTGTGATTCGTCCCTCGCACACGTCCAGCAGAGGGAGAATCACAGCGCCGCCTGGTGGACAGATTGCAAAAGGTTTCCACGTGTGGCACCAAAGGTTTGAATCCCCAAAACACTCAAGAAGCAGAAGGTTTAAGCATCTAAACTAAAAGTGTGTAAAAAATAAGCATTTACAAACAAACTGAACAAGCTCAGATGCTTAATAATGAGCCAGAAATCAGGCACTGAATCAAGGAAAAGCTCACTTTTATTAGACACACACACACACACACTCACACACACACACACACGCATACTGGGCGTTACCTTGGAAACAGTGGGTTTTCAGGAGGCCCGTGTGGTGACAGCGCCTGAGGAAGGAAGGAAGGAGGAAGTGAAACAGGAGGAAGGAGACGTGACTTCCTTTGAGGCGCTTTGCTCTCCTCAGAGCGTACCTGGGCATCGGACCCCGACTCGGCCCTCCGGTCGGGGTCTGCAGAGCTCCTTCTGAGGCTGTGACTGGAGGGAGGAGGAGGAGGAGGCGGCGGCGGCGGAGGAGGAGGAGGAGGGGGAGGAGGAGGAGGAGGCTGGCCGCTCTTCGCCTCTGAGGCCTCGGGCCTCCTCTCGGGCAGCGAGGCGTCCACCGAGGCCCTGCGGTCGGGCGTGGCCGGAGGCGGGACGTCGCCGAAGCTCTTGCTCTCCGATTGGTCGGTGTAGGTGTCGGTCGGGTCCAGCAGGTTGCTCATGCTGTGGCTCCTGAGCGAGCCGCCGCTGAGGTCAAAGGTCAGCACAGAGGTCAAAGGTCAGCACAGAGAAACCATTAGAGACATTTATGATCGATGGACCGATACTTGTAGAGCGCTTTAACATCTTCACCCATTCACACACTGGTGGGAGGGGCTAAGGCTCCACCTGTCCATTAGAGGTAGAAGCTAACACACAAACAGACACACACACACACACACAAATACACACACACACACACACACACACACACACACACACACACACACACACCCGTCCACCTCGTAGCTAAAGCGTTGGAGCAGAAGTCCTCTCCGGGGCCCCCGGGGGCCACGTAGGCTGCAGGAAACCAGCCCTGCCTGACGGGAGACAAGACTCAGGATCAGAAGTGTTTCAAACAAGTCCTTTTTTATTGGAGCAGGAGGAAGAGGATGAGGAGGAGGAGGAGGAAGAGGAGGAGGAGGAGGAGGAAGAAGAGGAGGAGAAGGAAGAGGTGGAGGAGGAGGAGGAAGAAGAGAGGGAGGAGGAGGAAGAAGAAGAGGAGGAGGAGGAGGAGGAGAAGGAGGAGGAGGAGGAAGAAGAAGAGGAGGAGGAAGAGGAGGAGGAAGAAGAGGTGGAGGTGTTACTGGTGTTGTTATTTTAGTATTATTGTGGTTACTATTGTTGTTGTCGCTACTGTTATTATTATTGTTGTTGTTATTGTTGTTACTGTTGTTGTTGTTGTTATTACTATTCTTGTTACTATTGTTGTTGTTACTGTTGTTGTTGTTACTGTTGTTGTTGTTACTATTGTTGTTGTTGTTACTATTGTTCTTGTTACTGTTGTTGTTACTGTTATTGTTGTTACTATTGTTGTTGTTACTGTTGTTGTTATTGTTGTTACTGTTGTTGTTGTTATTACTATTCTTGTTACTATTGTTGTTGTTACTGTTGTTGTTACTGTTATTGTTGTTGTTCCTATTGTTGTTGTTGTTGTTGTTGTTACTATTGTTGTTGTTACTGTTGTTGTTGTTACTGTTGTTACTATTGTTGTTGTTACTGTTGTTGTTATTGTTACTATTGTTGTTGTTACTGTTGTTATTGTTACTGTTGTTGTTACTATTGTTGTTGTTACTGTTGTTGTTGTTATTGTTGTTGTTATTGTTGCCGTTGCTGTTGTTGTTACTGTTATTGTTGTTGTTGTTGTTGTTACTGTTGTTGTTGTTACTATTGTTGTTGTTACTGTTGTTATTGTTGTTGTTGTTGTTACTGTTGTTGTTACTGTTGTTATTGTTGTTGTTACTGTTGTTGCTGTTGTTGTTACTATTGTTGTTGTTACTGTTGTTGTTGTTACTGTTGTTATTGTTGTCGTTGCTGTTGTTGTTACTGTTGTTGTTGTCGTTACTGTTGTCGTTACTGTTGTTGTTGTTGTTATTACTATTCTTGTTACTATTGTTGTTGTTACTGTTGTTGTTGTTACTGTTGTTGTTGTTACTGTTATTGTTGTTGTCGTTGCTGTTGTTGTTACTGTTATTGTTGTTGTTGTTACTGTTGTTGTTGTTACTGTTGTTGTTACTATTGTTGTTGTTGTTACTATTGTTGTTGCTACTGTTGTTGTTGTTGTTACTGTTGTTATTGTTGTCGTTGCTGTTGTTGTTACTGTTGTCGTTGCTGTTGTCGTTACTGTTGTCGTTACTGTTGTCGTTACTGTTGTTGTTGTTATTACTATTCTTGTTACTATTGTTGTTGTTACTGTTGTTGTTGTTACTGTTGTTGTTGTTACTGTTATTGTTGTTGTCGTTGCTGTTGTTGTTACTGTTATTGTTGTTGTTGTTACTGTTGTTGTTGTTACTATTGTTGTTGTTACTGTTGTTGTTATTATTGTTGTTGTTGTTACTGTTGTTGTTGTTACTGTTGTTACTGTTGTTGTTACTATTGTTGTTGCTACTGTTGTTGTTGTTACTGTTGTTATTGTTGTCGTTGCTGTTGTTGTTACTGTTGTCGTTACTGTTGTCGTTACTGTTGTCGTTACTGTTGTTGTTGTTACTATTGTTGTTATTGTCTCTACCCACCGCAGGCTGCTGTCCGTGCGGCCGTACAGCCAGCCGTTGCGTGGCTCCTGCACCAGCACGGTGATGGTCTCCCCCCTGTTGAAGGGGAGGAGCTTGGGGTTGGAGGAGGAGGGGTGCGACACCAGGGCCCTCATGCCCCGCCCCCCGCCCAGACCCAGACACTCCCCCACGGAGCTGGAGCGGGAGCGGCTGGGGAGGGGGGACGGCGCTGAGGGAGAAACCACATCAGAGGATCAGAGAGCGGTTTGGGAGGCGGACTATCAGGATGTTGTCCTCCCACCTCTAGAGGGCACTCTGCCCAGCGCCTGCTGCTCCCGCCGGGCCCACGACATGTCCTCTTCTCGGGCCACCGTCTGCAGCAGGGAGCTCACGGAGCCTCGCAGCTGCCCACACACACACACACACACACACACACACACACACACACACACACACACACACACACTTCACTTAGGGGGCGCTTGGTTTCAACAGGAAGTTCAACACTGAGTTTTTTGGGTCTTGGTAAAGGAAGATTTCATTAGACATACAAACACACACACACACACACACACACACACACACACACACACACACACACACACAGGCATAAGCGGAGCCTCTACCTGCGCGTCCTGGTCCAGGTGGGTGGGCGTGCGAGGTCTGGACCCTCTGGTGTCGTTCACTTTCTCCTTCCATCCGTCCGCCTTCTGCTGGAGAGAAGCTCCGGTCTGAGAGCAGAGGGCCTCGTTAGGACACCTGTGTGTGTGTGTGTGTGTGTGTGTGTGTGTGTGTGTGTGTGTGTGTGTGTGTGTGTGTTCCCTTACCTTGTTTATGAGGAACAGCAGTGACTGAGTGAGGCCACAGTGCTTCTCTGCCAGGAAGCGGTACCTCCTCTCCTCCTCCTTCAGGATCTCCTGCTGGCTCTGCCTCAGGTACATCATGTACTCGCTGTTCTCCTGCACACACCAGAGCACTGTGATTGAAGGGTTCTCCGCTGGTTCTCCGTTAGCAGTTGGTTCTCTGTTAGCGGTGCTGCTAACGTTACTAGCTCTCCTCCTGTTGGTTCTCTGTTAGCGGTGCTGCTAAAGTTACTAGCTCTCCTCCTGTTGGTTCTCCGTTAGTGGTGCTGCTAACGTTACTAGCTCTCCTCCTGTTGGTTCTCTGTTAGCGGTGCTGCTAACGTTACTAGCTCTCCTCCTGTTGGTTCTCTGTTAGCGGTGCTGCTAACGTTTCCAGCTCTCCTCCTGTTGGTTCTCCGTTAGCGGTGCTGCTAACGTTACTAGCTCTCCTCCTGTTGGTCTAAACACTGATTGGTTGTTTATAAGTCACATGATCAGAGATCAGCGACTAGAGAAACATCCATATCAGGATCAATAAGGCCCTGTTACCCCTCTAGTGTGTAAAGGCAGAGTGTTTGGGTACCAGAGAGTCTCTGTAGGATCCTCGTCTGAGCTGCTTCTCCAGAACCTCCGCCTGGTTCCTCACCTCCAGCTCGTACACTCGGCGACTTCCCTGAAGGAAGCAGGTTCATGTTGAATGAGGAGGTGAAGATGAGTGAGGAGGTGAATGAGGAGATGAAGGAGGAGGTGAAGGAGGAGGTGAATGAGGAGATGAAGGAGGAGGTGAATGAGGAGGTGAAGGAGGAGGTGAAGGAGGAGGTGAATGAGGAGATGAATGAGGAGGTGAATGAGGAGATGAAGGAGGAGGTGAATGAGGAGGTGAATGAGGAGGTGAAGGAGGAGGCGAATGAGGAGGTGAATGAGGAGATGAATGAGGAGGTGAATGAGGAGGTGAATGAGGAGATGAATGAGGAGGTGAATGAGGAGATGAATGAGGAGGTGAATGAGGAGGTGAATGAGGAGGTGAATGAGGAGATGAGGGAGGAGGTGAAGGAGGAGATGAGGGAGGAGGTGAAGGAGGAGATGAAGGAGGAGGTGAAGGAGGAAACTCAGAATTGGGACGTGAACTCACTTGGATGTACTCTTCATCCAGCGAGACGTTCTTCTCCATCTCCTGCAGAACCTCCACCTGGAACCAGCGGAACTGCAGCGGGACGTCAACAACAACAACAACAACAACAACAACAGAGGGGTCAGATGAGCTCCGCCCTCATGGACGCTTGTCTTCATGCAATCATTTTTCATTCATTAGTATTAATAATAATCCCAAAGAGCGGGTTCTTATCACATTCACATCATAATAAACAAAGATGCGTATTGTTCAGCACCAGCAAACATCATTACAGACACATCATATTTTGGGAGTATTTTAGTTTTCAGGACGCTTTTATTCTAATATGAAAGTCGTGTTTCTTTGTTTTGGGGCGAATGAAGGAGAGAACAGACCACTCCCTCCATCTCCGCCGTGAGTCTCCTCTGGGTCTCTGAGGTCTGGATCAGGACGTCCCCTGAAGGACAGAGAGAGATCACAGACGTCAAAGCTTTCTACACTAACGCATGAGAACACTCGGTTATACGACTCATGGGTTCGGGGTCCACAGAGAGACCTGTGACCCCGTTCTGACGAAGCTGTTTAAGGAAGTTTTACCTTTAATTAGCGCCTCTCTACTAGATATTATCAATGGGTCTTTACTAACGGGTCATGTACCACAGTCTTTTAAAGTAGCTGTAATTAAACCTCTTCTTAAGAAGCCACTCTGGATCCAGAGGTGTTGGCTAACTACAGACCTATCTCTAACCCTCCCTTCCTCTCTAAGATACTGGAGAAGGTAGTCGGAAACCAGTTGTGTGACTTTTTACATAACAATAGTTTATTTGAGGAGTTTCAGTCAGGATTTAGAAAGCATCATAGCACAGAGACACTAGTGACAATTACTAATGACCTTCTAGTTGCATCAGATAGGGGACTTGTCTCTGTTCTGGTCTTGTTAGACCTTAGTGCTGATAAAGGACTTGTCTCTGTTCTGGTCTTGTTAGACCTTAGTGTTGATAAAGGACTTGTCTCTGTTCTGGTCTTGTTAGACCTTAGTGCTGATAAAGGACTTGTCTCTGGTCTGGTCTTGTTCGACCTTAGTGCTGATAAAGGACTTGTCTCTGTTCTGGTCTTGTTAGACCTTAGTGCTGATAAAGGACTTGTCTCTGGTCTGGTCTTGTTCGACCTTAGTGCTGATCAAGGACTTGTCTCTGTTCTGGTCTTGTTAGACCTTAGTGCTGATAAAGGACTTGTCTCTGGTCTTGTTAGACCTTAGTGCTGATAAAGGACTTGTCTCTGTTCTTGTCTTGTTAGACCTTAGTGCTGATAAAGGACTTGTCTCTGGTCTTGTTAGACCTTAGTGCTGATAAAGGACTTGTCTCTGGTCTTGTTAGACCTTAGTGCTGATAAAGGACTTGTCTCTGGTCTTGTTAGATCTTAGTGCTGATAAAGGACTTGTCTCTGGTCCTGTTAGACCTTAGTGCTGATAAAGGACTTGTCTCTGGTCTTGTTAGATCTTAGTGCTGATCAAGGACTTGTCTCTGTACTGGTCTTGTTAGACCTTAGTGCTGATCAAGGACTTGTCTCTGTACTGGTCTTGTTAGACCTTAGTGCTGATAAAGGACTTGTCTCTGTTCTGGTCTTGTTAGACCTTAGTGCTGATAAAGGACTTGTCTCTGGTCCTGTTAGACCTTAGTGCTGATAAAGGACTTGTCTCTGGTCTTGTTAGACCTTAGTGCTGATAAAGGACTTGTCTCTGGTCTTGTTAGATCTTAGTGCTGATCAAGGACTTGTCTCTGTACTGGTCTTGTTAGACCTTAGTGCTGATAAAGGACTTGTCTCTGTTCTGGTCTTGTTAGACCTTAGTGCTGATAAAGGACTTGTCTCTGGTCTTGTTAGATCTTAGTGCTGATAAAGGACTTGTCTCTGTTCTTGTTAGACCTTAGTGCTGATAAAGGACTTGTCTCTGGTCTTGTTAGATCTTAGTGCTGATAAAGGACTTGTCTCTGGTCCTGTTAGACCTTAGTGCTGATAAAGGACTTGTCTCTGGTCTTGTTAGACCTTAGTGCTGATAAAGGACTTGTCTCTGTTCTGGTCTTGTTAGATCTTAGTGCTGATAAAGGACTTGTCTCTGGTCTTGTTAGACCTTAGTGCTGATAAAGGACTTGTCTCTGGTCTTGTTAGACCTTAGTGCTGATAAAGGACTTGTCTCTGTTCTGGTCTTGTTATACCTTAGTGCTGATAAAGGACTTGTCTCTGTTCTGGTCTTGTTAGATCTTAGTGCTGATAAAGGACTTGTCTCTGTTCTTGTTAGACCTTAGTGCTGATAAAGGACTTGTCTCTGGTCTTGTTAGACCTTAGTGCTGATAAAGGACTTGTCTCTGGTCTTGTTAGACCTTAGTGCTGATAAAGGACTTGTCTCTGGTCTTGTTAGACCTTAGTGCTGATAAAGGACTTGTCTCTGGTCTTGTTAGACCTTAGTGCTGATGAAGGACTTGTCTCTGGTCTTGTTAGACCTTAGTGCTGATGAAGGACTTGTCTCTGGTCTTGCTAGACCTTAGTGCTGATAAAGGACTTGTCTTGGTTCTGGTCTTGTTAGACCTTAGTGCTGATGAAGGACTTGTCTCTGTTCTGGTCTTCTTAGACCTTAGTGCTGATAAAGGACTTGTCTCTGGTCTTGTTAGACCTTAGTGCTGATAAAGGACTTGTCTCTGTACTGGTCTTGTTAGACCTTAGTGCTGATAAAGGACTTGTCTCTGTTCTGGTCTTGTTAGACCTTAGTGCTGATAAAGGACTTGTCTCTGGTCTTGTTAGATCTTAGTGCTGATCAAGGACTTGTCTCTGTACTGGTCTTGTTAGACCTTAGTGCTGATCAAGGACTTGTCTCTGTACTGGTCTTGTTAGACCTTAGTGCTGATAAAGGACTTGTCTCTGTTCTGGTCTTGTTAGACCTTAGTGCTGATAAAGGACTTGTCTCTGGTCCTGTTAGACCTTAGTGCTGATAAAGGACTTGTCTCTGGTCTTGTTAGACCTTAGTGCTGATAAAGGACTTGTCTCTGGTCTTGTTAGATCTTAGTGCTGATCAAGGACTTGTCTCTGTACTGGTCTTGTTTGACCTTAGTGCTGATCAAGGACTTGTCTCTGTACTGGTCTTGTTAGACCTTAGTGCTGATAAAGGACTTGTCTCTGTTCTGGTCTTGTTAGACCTTAGTGCTGATAAAGGACTTGTCTCTGGTCCTGTTAGACCTTAGTGCTGATAAAGGACTTGTCTCTGGTCTTGTTAGACCTTAGTGCTGATAAAGGACTTGTCTCTGGTCTTGTTAGATCTTAGTGCTGATAAAGGACTTGTCTCTGTTCTGGTCTTGTTAGACCTTAGTGCTGATAAAGGACTTGTCTCTGTTCTGGTCTTGTTAGACCTTAGTGCTGATAAAGGACTTGTCTCTGGTCTTGTTAGATCTTAGTGCTGATAAAGGACTTGTCTCTTTTCTTGTTAGACCTTTGTGCTGATAAAGGACTTGTCTCTGGTCTTGTTAGACCTTAGTGCTGATAAAGGACTTGTCTCTGTTCTGGTCTTGTTAGATCTTAGTGCTGATAAAGGACTTGTCTCTGGTCTTGTTAGACCTTAGTGCTGATAAAGGACTTGTCTCTGGTCTTGTTAGACCTTAGTGCTGATAAAGGACTTGTCTCTGTTCTGGTCTTGTTATACCTTAGTGCTGATAAAGGACTTGTCTCTGTTCTGGTCTTGTTAGATCTTAGTGCTGATAAAGGACTTGTCTCTGTTCTTGTTAGACCTTAGTGCTGATAAAGGACTTGTCTCTGGTCTTGTTAGACCTTAGTGCTGATAAAGGACTTGTCTCTGGTCTTGTTAGACCTTAGTGCTGATGAAGGACTTGTCTCTGGTCTTGTTAGACCTTAGTGCTGATGAAGGACTTGTCTCTGGTCTTGTTAGATCTTAGTGCTGATAAAGGACTTGTCTCTGTACTGGTCTTGTTAGACCTTAGTGCTGATAAAGGACTTGTCTTGGTTCTGGTCTTGTTAGACCTTAGTGCTGATGAAGGACTTGTCTCTGTTCTGGTCTTCTTAGACCTTAGTGCTGATAAAGGACTTGTCTCTGGTCTTGTTAGACCTTAGTGCTGATAAAGGACTTGTCTCTGTACTGGTCTTGTTCGACCTTAGTGCTGATAAAGGACTTGTCTCTGTTCTGGTCTTCTTAGACCTTAGTGCTGATAAAGGACTTGTCTCTGGTCTTGTTAGACCTTAGTGCTGATAAAGGACTTGTCTCTGTACTGGTCTTGTTAGACCTTAGTGCTGATAAAGGACTTGTCTCTGTACTGGTCTTGTTAGACCTTAGTGCTGATAAAGGACTTGTCTCTGTTCTGGTCTTGTTAGACCTTAGTGCTGATAAAGGACTTGTCTCTGTTCTGGTCTTGTTAGACCTTAGTGCTGATAAAGGACTTGTCTCTGTTCTGGTCTTGTTAGACCTTAGTGCTGATAAAGGACTTGTCTCTGGTCTTGTTAGACCTTAGTGCTGATGAAGGACTTGTCTCTGTTCTGGTCTTGTTAGACCTTAGTGCTGATAAAGGACTTGTCTTGGTTCTGGTCTTGTTAGACCTTAGTGCTGATGAAGGACTTGTCTTGGTTCTGGTCTTGTTAGACCTTAGTGCTGATGAAGGACTTGTCTCTGTTCTGGTCTTGTTAGACCTTAGTGCTGATAAAGGACTTGTCTTGGTTCTGGTCTTGTTAGACCTTAGTGCTGATGAAGGACTTGTCTTGGTTCTGGTCTTGTTAGACCTTAGTGCTGATAAAGGACTTTTCTCTGTTCTGCATCCACCATCGCAGTTTGTTACTTCAAGTCTAGATTACTGTAACTCCGTATTATCCGGCTGCTCTGGTAAGTCTCTTAAAACTCTCCAGTTGATCCAGAATGCTGCAGCTCGTGTACTAACTAGGACGCGGAAGAGAGATCACATTACTCCTGTACTAGCTGCTCTCCACTGGCTTCCTGTAAGATCGAGTATCATATTTAAAATCCTTCTCCTTACCTACAAAGCCTTAACTGGTGATGCACCATCATATCGTAAGGACCTTATAGTGCCACATTGCTGGGGGACATCTTAAGGATACACTGAGCTCCTCTCTCCTCTCCTCTCTCCTCTCCTCTCTCCTCTCCTTTCTCTCCTTCTGGATGAATTCATGTCTCTTCAATGCACATTACTAACTCTACTTCTTCCCCAGAGCCTCTGTGCTTCCTCGCCTCTCAATTTTCCATGGATTGTGGCTGTCTGGAGCCGGTTCTGTCTCCTAGCTCCTGTCTGCTACCTCCTGTCTGCTACCTCCTACCTCCTACCGCACTGCCTCCTGTCTCCTGCCTCCTGCCTCCTACCTCCTGCCTCCAACCTCATGTCTGCTACCTCCTGCCTCCTACCGCACTGCCTCCTGTCTCCTGCCTCCTGCCTCCTACCTCCTGCCTCCTACCTCATGTCTGCTACCTCCTGCCTCCTACCGCACTGCCTCCTGTCTCCTGCCTCCTGCCTCCTACCTCCTGTCTCCTACCTCCTGCCTCCTCCCCTCTATCCCCTATCCCCTACCTCCTACCTCCTGCATCCTGCCTCCTGCCTCCTGTCTCCTGTCTCCTGCCTCCTGCCTCCTGTCTCCTGTCTCCTGTCTCCTGCCTCCTGTCTCCTGCCTCATGTC
>NC_136594.1:1052500-1065000 GCF_910589615.1 Taurulus bubalis | reverse complement strand
TTGTTGTCCTGTTGTCTTGTTGTATTGTTGTCCTGTTGTCTTGTTGTCCTGTTGTCCTGTTGTCTTGTTGTATTGTTGTCCTGTTGTATTGTTGTCCTGTTGTCCTGTTGTATTGTTGTCCTGTTGTCCTGTTGTCTTGTTGTCCTGTTGTCCTGTTGTCTTGTTGTATTGTTGTCCTGTTGTATTGTTGTCCTGTTGTCCTGTTGTATTGTTGTATTGTTGTCCTGTTGTCCTGTTGTCCTGTTGTATTGTTGTCCTGTTGTCCTGTTGTCTTGTTGTCCTGTTGTCTTGTTGTCCTGTTGTCTTGTTGTCCTGTTGTATTGTTGTCCTGTTGTCCTGTTGTCTTGTTGTCCTGTTGTCTTGTTGTCTTGTTGTCCTGTTGTATTGTTGTCCTGTTGTATTGTTGTCCTGTTGTATTGTTGTCCTGTTGTCCTGTTGTCTTGTTGTCCTGTTGTCTTGTTGTATTGTTGTCCTGTTGTCTTGTTGTATTGTTGTCCTGTTGTCCTGTTGTATTGTTGTCCTGTTGTCTTGTTGTCTTGTTGTCCCTCCTGTAAGCCCCTCCTTCCTCTGGAGTAACTCGTGACACTCGTTGCTCATGTCTCACACATGTGCTGCCCCAGTGCTTTGTGGGAAATCTCTCCCCTCTACCTTCAGACAGCAGAATAGAGACATAAATAACAGATGAGGCTGCTGGACAGGAAGGAGGCCGACACACACACACACACACACACACACACACACACACACACACACACACACACACTGCTGCATCACTGCAGCTTGTCTCAGTCAGTGTGAACCCCTCAGCAGCTCTCTGGAAATTATATATTTACATATATAAATACATATACATATATTCTTCATATATATATGAAGAATATATGTATATGTATTTATATATACATATGAAGAATATATGTATATGTATTTATATATGTATATATATATATATATATATATATATATATATATATATATATATATATATATGTATATGTATGTATATATACAGTTAAAGATAAAGTTAAAGTTTCTCCTGCAGGCGGAGATCGGTCCGGCCGCCTTGAACCTCACCGATGCGTCCGTGGTCTCCAGCGTTCCGACCGGTAACGCCGGCAGAGCTTCCGCTCCGCCTCCCGGCGGCGCCTCCTCCCCCCCACCCTCGGGGGGCCGCCGCCCCGCCTCCCCGGGCCCCAAGCCCCCACCCAAGGGCCCCGCCGGGCGCGGGAAGGGCCCCTGGAGCGTGGAGGACCTGGAGGGGGAGCTGGAGAGGAAGATCAAGCTGCTGAAGGAGGAGCGACTGACCATGAGGAAGGAGACGCAGGACCAGCACCAGAAGATCAACCAGGGCATCGACACCGTGGACCACCGGGTCACCGAGCTGGAGCACAGTGAGTAGAGGAGGAGAGGGAGGGGCTATGACTTCGCTAACGTCACCTGCCTTATAACGTTTACCTGCAGTGGGACGTCTCTAAAGTTACCTGCAGTGGGACGTCTCTAAAGTTACCTGTAGTGGGACGTCTCTAAAGTTACCTGCAGTGGGACGTCTCTAAAGTTACCTGCAGTGGGACGTCTCTAAAGTTACCTGCAGTGGGACGTCTCTAAAGTTACCTGTAGTGGGACGTCTCTAAAGTTACCTGTAGTGGGACGTCTCTAAAGTTACCTGCAGTGGGACGTCTCTAAAGTTACCTGCAGTGGGACGTCTCTAAAGTTACCTGCAGTGGGACGTCTCTAAAGTTACCTGCAGTGGGACGTCTCTAAAGTTACCTGCAGTGGGACGTCTCTAAAGTTACCTGTAGTGGGACGTCTCTAAAGTTACCTGTAGTGGGACGTCTCTAAAGTTACCTGCAGTGGGACGTCTCTAAAGTTACCTGTAGTGGGACGTCTCTAAAGTTACCTGCAGTGGGACGTCTCTAAAGTTACCTGCAGTGGGACGTCGCTAAAGTTACCTGTAGTGGGACGTCGCTAACGTTTACCTGTAGTGGGACGTCGCTAAAGTTACCTGTAGTGCGACGTCTCTAAAGTTACCTGTAGTGGGACGTCGCTAAAGTTACCTGTAGTGCGACGTCTCTAAAGTTACCTGTAGTGGGACGTCTCTAAAGTTACCTGTAGTGGGACGTCGCTAAAGTTACCTGTAGTGCGACGTCTCTAAAGTTACCTGTAGTGGGACGTCGCTAACGTTTACCTGCAGTGCGACAACGCTAACGTTTACCTGCAGTGAGGTGTTGCTAACGTTTTCTCCTGTCCCTTGTCTCCTGTCCCATGTCTCCTGTCTCCTGTCTCCTGTCTCCTGTCTCCTGTCCCATGTCTCCTGTGCCATGTCTCCTGTGCCATGTCTCCTGTCTCCTGTCCCATGTCTCCTTTCAATTGTCTCCTTTCTCCTGTCCCTTGTCTCCTGTCTCCTGCAGCTCTGACGGAGCCGTCCTTCCCCGACGGCTTCGTCTTGTCCTTTCCCATGAGGACCAACTACATGTACGGCCTGGCGAGGAAGGAGATCACGGAGATGTACGCCTTCACCGTCTGCGTGTGGCTGAGGGTCAAAGAAGACGGCATCGGCACCCCGTTCTCCTACTCCGTCCCGGGACAGCCCAACGAGCTGGTGCTGCTGCAGGGAGTCAACCACCCGGTGGAGCTGCTCATCAACGACAAGGTACCCGGGGGTCTCTGCAGAGATCGAGGAATCTGGAATAAACATCTTCTTCTTCCAGTGGGAAGCGGGTGTTTCGTCCCCTCGAGGTTTAGCTTGTCATGTGTCAAGTGAAACGAGCCGCCATGGAAATCCTTATGAGCTCATTATGAGCTTGTTATGATATTGTGATCAGTCTGCATATGACTTCGCTGACGTCACCGGCATTATGACTTTGCTAACGTCATCTGCCTAGCATTACCTGCCATGCAGCGTCGCTAACGTCACCTGCCTTGTGACGTTGCTAACATTACCTGCCGTGCGATGACGCTAACGTTTACCTGCAGAGTGACGACGCTAACGTTTAGATGCAGTACACCGACACGAACATTTACATGCAGTGCGACGTCGCTAACGTTTACCTGCCGTCAGTGTTGCCTCTAAGCTGCGGCCGCACAGGCCAGTCGAAGTGGCCGCGCAATAGATTTTTCAGACCGTGCACATTTTTCAGACCGCACAAAGATTTTTTTTCAGGGGTTAAAAATCTTTTTTGCGCCAGTGTTTCTGAGATAGGAGTGAGCCATCCTCGCAATAATAAGATCTTTGATGTGACGTGTCGAGTCTTCTTGGCCAATCAGCGTCCCGTTTCTCGACATGCGCTCTCTGTACCTCTGCTAGCGCTCTTTAGAGGGAACATTGCCTGCCGTGCGACGACGCTAACGTTTACATGCAGTGCGACGACGCTAACGTAGCCTGTAGTGCAACGACGCTAACGTTTACCTGCCTTGTGACGTCGATAACTGTACCTGCCGTATAACATCGATAACTTTACCTACCTTATGACGCTAACATTACCTGCAGTGTGACGACGCTAACATTACCTGCAGTGCGACATTGGTAATGTTACCTGACGTACGACAACGCTAACATTACCTGCAGTGCGACGTCGCTAACGTTACCTACTGCTTCACTAACAGGTGGATGTTCTGCCTGCTGGTCACATGCTGTGATGAACTGCTGCCTCCTCCATGAGGCTTTTATTCACTCATCTTTCAATTCAGTTTATTTTAACGTCACGGCTAAAAACCCATTTATTCTCCTCGCTACACAAAAGGATCAACTACAACAGATGTTGCCCTTGAAAAACACACATGTTTAAACCCACAAAGAGAAAGAAAGCAGCAAACACACTTCAGTGAGGAAAGCTTTCTGCAGCTGGTGTTTCATAAAGTGCATTAATGTTGACCTTTAAAAGAAGGACGGTCCACATTGTGTCACCTGGTAAAGACCGCTGTGTGCTCTCTGGCCTGCAGGTGGCACAGCTGCCTCTGTCTCTCCCAAAGGACCAGTGGCAGCACATCTGTGTGAGCTGGACGCTGAGGGACGGGGTGTGGAAGGCCTACCAGGGGGGCAAGATGAAGGGCAGGGGGGAGGGGCTGGCTGCCTGGCATCCAATCAAACCAGGAGGAGTCCTCATACTGGGACAGGAGCAGGTGAGATGTCAATCAACCAACAGATGGATGGATGAATGAATGGATGGATGAATGGAGAAATAAATGGATGGATAGATATATGAATGGGTGAATGGATGGATGAATTGGTATATAAATGGGTGGATGAATGGGTACATAAATAGTTAAATGGATGAATGGATATATACATGGATGAATGGGTATATAAATGGATATATTAATAGATATGTATAAATGGATGGATTGAATGATACATAAATGAGTGAGTGGATGGATGGATGGATGAATGGGTATATAAATGGGTATATAAATGGATATGTATAAATGGGTGGATGGAATGATACATAAATGAGTGAGTGGATGGGTGAATGAGTATATAAATGGGTATATAAATTGATATGTATAAATGGGTGGATGGTGTAAAGGGAGAGCTATTTCAAGAGAGCATCATTAGTGTTTTCACACATGCACAGACTCACACTGGGCTGCCTCTCCCTCATTAGTGAGACACCAGCGTTACGTAACCGTTCTGAGGTCTGATATGAAGCTCCTCCCTGGAGTCAGAGGAGCAGCAGCCCGTCGTCGGCACATGAAGGAAAAACAGTCCAATTCTGCAAGATACTGCAATGATGCAACAAGATTTCATGGATATGAAATGAAGGAAGAGTGTTTGATGAATAATATAATTGATGAAAAAGAGGAATTGCTGTTGTGTGGATTGAACAGATTTTAATCCCAGGACATCCCTCTCACTCTAAAGGGGATGAACACTTTTAATCTTGTTTAAGGGGAATCATGAAAGCACAACATTTCTGTGCATGGATAGAGCTTCAGCCTGCTGTTTCACTCCTGTTACCTGAGGAGGGTTGTAGTTGTCCAAGATCAGAAATAGATTATATTAAACAACCCTAGTGTTAAATCCATAATCAATAACATGATTTATTGATGGTTTGTCACACACATGGAGGGTAACCTATCAGGCCGACATGCAGCACACTGAGCCGAACATAGTCACTGACGTCCTGGTTGAGACACTCTTGCGTTCTTTCTTCGTGAGAATTACTGGTTAGAGTTTTTCCACCTTAAATTTGATAAAAGTCCCATAATGGTTGCCATGGCAATAAGGCTGAGTGCACCTATTGCGGCTCAGTTTCAACCAGAAAGATTCAAAGGGAAGGAGCGATCTTTACGTAGCTCATCCAGTAGCAATACTTACGGAAACGAAGATATCACACGAATAAATGTTGTATGTTATCCATGTAACCATGAACCATGGAGTTTAAAGACTTTAAAAGACCACACACGGCGGGAAGGTGGAAGAATAACTTAACCTAACTAAGTATTACACAATCTTTTTCTCGGGTTGAAACAAAAGGCTAGTTCATGACTGCCGTACATTAGAAATATTCCCATTAAAAGCTTGTTCTCTTGAATCCTCCTTCTGGCATTCAACCTTCCTGTCTCTCTCTCTCTTGCAGGACACACTGGGCGGGCATTTCGACGCCTCCCAGGCACTGGTCGGGGAGCTTTCCCAGTTCAACCTGTGGGACCGGGTGTTGAAGCCGGCCGAGGTCGCCGCCCTGGCCGACTGCAGCTCATCGGCGCTGGGCAACATCGCCCCATGGACCGACCACGATGTGGACGTGTTCGGCGGCGCCACCAAGGAGTCCTTGGACCCGTGCCACGCCGCCCAGAGATCCAGCCCTGCCAGCCCCAAACAGTGAGGGGGGAGACCGCTGGGCGAGGTCCGCCAAGGCGTTGGATTCGTGGCGTTTAACGGTGTATCACAGTGGGGTTCACGGTGTTTTTATTGGGGAGGATCGGAGGCCCGCAGCGATTAAGAGTGTGTGTTTTGTTTTTAGTGCCGGTGTCCACGCTCATGTTTAGTCACAGAATCACTGGAGGCTGCATGGCTGGGGCGACTTGAACAGGACTCTTACGGACAGACTGACGCTCCACCATTCTGTCTTCTGTTCAGCAGACGCGGGGACGGTTCACCTTACCTGAGCTGTTCTTTACTAACACAGAGTTCTCATCCTGTGTCCAGTCGGTTGTGTCTAGTGCTAAAAAACTGAATTCTGAGACGCTTTCATTGGTCGTAGTGATTTCAGCACTCAATGGGGAGCAACGTGAGCTTTTCTTTGTTAACTGTATATGATCCTTCTGAGTAACGTTAAAACTGGTCTTAAACGGTGGTCTTATCAATGTATATTGTGTATTCTGTATCTCTGCTGATGTTGCTCTGTGCCAGTCTGCTCATCCTCTCACACACCTCAAAGAGACCGACAAGGGTCTCTACGAGTCAAACAAGGGTCTCTGAGAGTCAAACAAGGGTCTCAAAGAGAGGACAAGGGTCTCCATCTTCCTCTCATGGGCGGACGATGGTCTCCGTCTACCTCTCATGGGCGGACGATGGTCTCCGTCCACCTCTCATAGGCGGACGATGGTCTCTGTCCACCTCTCATAGGCGGACGATGGTCTCTGTCCACCTCTCAAAGGCGGACGATGGTCTCCGTCTTCCTCTCATAGGCGGACGATGGTCTCTGTCCACCTCTCATAGGCGGACGATGATCTCTGTCCACCTCTCATAGGCGGACGATGATCTCTGTCCACCTCTCAGAGACGGACGATGATCTCTGTCCACCTCTCAGGGACAGACGATGGTCTCCGTCCACCTCTCAGGGACAGACGATGGTCTCTGTCCACCTCTCAGGGACAGACGATGGTCTCCGTCCACCTCTCAGGGACAGACGATGGTCTCCGTCCACCTCTCTAAGGCGGACAAGGGTCTCTCTCCACCTCTCATAGGCGGACGAGGGTCTCCGTCCACCTCTCATAGGCGGACGAGGGTCTCCGTCCACCTCTCATAGGCGGACAAGGGTCTCTCTCCACCTCTCATAGGCGGACGAGGGTCTCCGTCCACCTCTCATAGGCGGACGAGGGTCTCTCTCCACCTCTCATAGGCGGACGAGGGTCTCCGTCCACCTCTCATAGGCGGACGAGGGTCTCCGTCCACCTCTCATATGCGGACGAGGGTCTCTCTCCACCTCTCATAGGCGGACGAGGGTCTCCGTCCACCTCTCATAGGCGGACGAGGGTCTCCGTCCACCTCTCATAGGCGGACAAGGGTCTCTGTCCACCTCTCATAGGCGGACGAGGGTCTCTGTCCACCTCTCATAGGCGGACGAGGGTCTCCGTCCACCACTCATAGGTGGACAATAGTCTCCGTCAACCTCTCATTGGCGGACGAGGGTCTCCGTCCATCTCTCAGAGACAGACGATGGTCTCCGTCCACATCTCATAGGCGGACGAGGGTCTCCGTCCACATCTCATAGGCGGACGAGGGTCTCCGTCCAGAGAAAACCTGATGACTCTCTCAGCACCAATCAGACACTTGATTAATTGTGACAAACCAGAGTGAGTTTGGTGAAACTGTGTTGTGTCCCTGAATGTAAACCCGATGGAATGTCCGTATATTAGCATGAGCAAAGTCACATTTCACTATAGAAACAAAGTACAGTGTTGATGTCACCCCACGGATCGGACCCTCACAGGAAGACAGGGAGGGACGTGCAGGACTTGATTCTGTGGCGGCCATTTTGAACAATCTGACTCTGCAGAAAGAAAAACTACTGTTACTTTTGTTCTCTTTGCAAACTAAAGAACAAACTAGACAGTAAAGCGTGGGCTGCATCTATTTGTCTCAAACACTGATGCATTTTCTCTCTAATGTTTTTTTTTTTTTTACTGCAAACACACATAGATCAATAAAGCATTAAATTAGTTGCTTCATTATTTTGGACCTTTTCAATACTCTCTAGTCGTAGATATTTAATGTAAATCTCCTTTAACAGAAATAACTCCCACATGAATGACACATAACAGCAGGTCGTCTGCATATCGTCACATAACGAGACCGCTGGGATGTTTAGGTTCAAAATGGACGTCACGGAAAAGAAGTTCTGCGGAACGTGGTTCAGGGTTCGATTCCCACTCACGTATCCAGTCAACGCCGTGCAGAAAAGTGAACTGTGGTTCAAAAATACAAATCCACTGTTACCTCAAGGCATCGGCCCCACATGCCATTCGTCACCCAGTTGTAAAGTGCCTGCCTGGGCTCTCATGCCCGAAATATAACGTTGAAATATTGTTATGTTTTATTCTTCTTCTTCTCTCTCTCTCTCTCTCTCTCTCTCTTTCTTTCTCGCTCTCTCTCTCTCTCTCTCTCTCTCTCTCTCTCTCTCTGTCTGTCTATCCGTCCGTCTTGCTTTTGGTTGTTGAAGGCTGTGACAGTGTTGCGCTTGTCCTTATTTGCATCTTCATGGATCTTCTATGATATTGTGAAATCGATGGATGAAATAAATAAAAATAAAAATGGTTATGGCATCAGTCCTGACTTGTATATCTCCAAAAATAAGATCAGAGAAATGTGTGCGTGCGTGTGTGTGTGTGTGCGTGCACATGGTGTAGTGGAAATGTTATATTCTTAATTGTAGTTTATCTTTTACAAACCTCTATATGCAAAGCATCTTCTCTGCTGCAGCTGTCAAATGCAAATGGCGACCACCGTACCTGGCATCAAGTAACCAGTCACGTGTCTGGACAGGTCATCGATTTATCCCACATGATCCAGTCCCTTTGTTCTTTGCCTTCACACCTTTCCTCCTGGGTATACATGTGAGTTGTCACTCTTCAGTGCAGACTCATAGTGCCTCTTCTCTGCAGGGAATCCATGATTTCATAGACGAGTTCTGGTATTACAATGTTCATCATTTCAGCGTATAAAGACTCAACAGGGTAAGATGTGCCGTCACAGTGGAGAGGTCTGCTCCAGAGACCCCACAGAGTCTCCGGAGCAGACGTGATGGATGACTCACAGGGGTTCGCCCACTCGGCTGAACTGAGCTGTGCTCTGACGTCTGACTTCGTCGCGTTTATCCGCTTCACTTGCGCTGCATTTTCCCGCATCGTCTCCGTTCTACGACCGGAGAGATACGAGTCCTGGTATTTTATTGATCACGACAGTTATTAACGCTGCTGCTCATAATCCATGCTGAAACCAGTTCTGTGGGAGAAACCCCGCCGCTGTCATCGTCACTCTTTGCTTCTTCAACGCCTCCTCGTCTCTCGCTGCCCCGCTGGTGGAAGACAGATCAGTGATGTCACTGAGTCATGAACAGCAGGTTTCTGAAGGCTGCTCCTCGATGTTTACTTTACTCTCTCGTCTCCATGGAGGCCTGGTTCACCTCCGTGGAGACGAGACACGCTTTAGAAACGCTCGCGAAGGAAGGAACGTTGCTCAGGTCTCATTCAGCATCCCAGGAGACCACAAAGCATCTAACACCTGTGCAGTATAAATACTCTGTGCAATAATGGCTATGTGTATATCATATTTCAGTTATTGTGGATTCTGGACTGTTTTTTATTCGTAAAAAACATAATCTTTTGTTCTTTTGTGTCTATTTGTAGTCGTTTTGTGTGTCTTTGTAGTCGTTTTGTGTGTCTTTGAGGTTGTCCTATGTCTCTTTGAGGTTGTCTTGTGTCTCTTTGTAGTCGTCTTGTGTCTCTTTGTAGTCATATTGTGTCTCTTTGTAGTCGCCTTGTGTCTCTTTGTAGGTGTCTTGTGTGTCTTTGTAATCGTTTTGTGTCTATTTGAAGTTGTCTTGTGTCTCTTTGTAGGTGTCTTGTGTGTCTTTGTAGAAGTTGTGTGTCTTTGTAGTCCTCTTGTGTCTCTTTGTAGTCGTCTTGTGTCTCTTTGTAGTTGTCTTGTGTCTCTTTGAAGACGTCTTGTGTCTCTTTGTAGTCATATTGTGTCTCTTTGTAGTCGCCTTGTGTCTCTTTGTAGGTGTCTTGTGTGTCTTTGTAGTCGTTTTGTGTCTATTTGAAGTTGTCTTGTGTCTCTTTATAGGTGTCTTGTGTGTTTTTGTAGAAGTTGTGTCTCTTTGTAGTCGTCTTGTGTCTCTTTGTAGGTGTCTTGTGTGTCTTTGTAGAAGTTGTGTGTCTTTGTAGTCCTCTTGTGTCTCTTTGTAGTCGTCTTGTGTCTCTTTGTAGTCATCTTGTGTCTCTTTGAAGACGTCTTGTGTCTCTTTGTAGTCGTCTTGTGTCTCTTTGTAGTCGTCTTGTGTCTCTTTGTAGTCGTCTTGTGTCTCTTTGTAGAAGTTGTGTGTCTTTGTAGTCGTCTTGTGTCTCTTTGAAGACGTCTTGTGTCTCTTTGTAGTCATCTTGTGTCTCTTTGAAGACGTCTTGTGTCTCTTTGTAGTCATCTTGTGTCTCTTTGTAGTCGTCTTGTGTCTCTTTGTAGAAGTTGTGTGTCTTTGTAGTCGTCTTGTGTCTCTTTGAAGACGTCTTGTGTCTCTTTGTAGTCATCTTGTGTCTCTTTGAAGACGTCTTGTGTCTCTTTGTAGTCATCTTGTGTCTCTTTGAAGAAGTCTTGTGTCTCTTTGTAGTCATCTTGTGTCTCTTTGTAGTCGTCATGTGTCTCTTTGTAGTCATCTTGTGTCTCTTTGTAGTCGTCTTGTGTCTCTTTGTAGAAGTTGTGTCTCTTTGTAGTCGTCTTGTGTCTCTTTGTAGGTGTCTTGTGTGTCTTTGTAGAAGTTGTGTCTCTTTGTAGTCCTCTTGTGTCTCTTTGTAGTCGTCATGTGTCTCTTTGTAGTCATCTTGTGTCTCTTTGAAGTCGTCTTGTGTCTCTTTGTAGTCGTCTTGTGTCTCTTTGTAGTCGTCTTGTGTCTCTTTGTAGAAGTTGTGTGTCTTTGTAGTCGTCTTGTGTCTCTTTGAAGACGTCTTGTGTCTCTTTGTAGTCATCTTGTGTCTCTTTGAAGACGTCTTGTGTCTCTTTGTAGTCATCTTGTGTCTCTTTGTAGTCGTCTTGTGTCTCTTTGTAGAAGTTGTGTGTCTTTGTAGTCGTCTTGTGTCTCTTTGAAGACGTCTTGTGTCTCTTTGTAGTCATCTTGTGTCTCTTTGAAGACGTCTTGTGTCTCTTTGTAGTCATCTTGTGTCTCTTTGAAGACGTCTTGTGTCTCTTTGTAGTCATCTTGTGTCTCTTTGAAGAAGTCTTGTGTCTCTTTGTAGTCATCTTGTGTCTCTTTGTAGTCGTCATGTGTCTCTTTGTAGTCATCTTGTGTCTCTTTGTAGTCGTCTTGTGTCTCTTTGTAGAAGTTGTGTCTCTTTGTAGTCGTCTTGTGTCTCTTTGTAGGTGTCTTGTGTGTCTTTGTAGAAGTTGTGTCTCTTTGTAGTCCTCTTGTGTCTCTTTGTAGTCGTCATGTGTCTCTTTGTAGTCATCTTGTGTCTCTTTGAAGACGTCTTGTGTCTCTTTGTAGTCGTCTTGTGTCTCTTTGTAGTCGTCTTGTGTCTCTTTTGTAGAAGTTGTGTGTCTTTGCAGTCGTTGCCATTGTGCATGTATTTTTAGATGTTTTAGTTTCTAAGTTCGTTTTGTGGTCGTTTTGAGATGTTTGAAGTTGTCTTGTGTCTCTTTGTAGGTGTCTTGTGTGTCTTTGTAGAAGTTGTGTGTCTTTGTAGTCCTCTTAAGTCTCTTTGTAGTCGTCTTGTGTCTCTTTGTAGTCATCTTGTGTCTCTTTGAAGAAGTCTTGTGTCTCTTTGTAGTCGTCTTGTGTCTCTTTGTAGAAGTTGTGTGTCTTTGTAGTCGTCTTATGTCTCTTTGAAGACGTCTTGTGTCTCTTTGTAGTCATCTTGTGTCTCTTTGAAGACGTCTTGTGTCTCTTTGTAGTCGTCTTGTGTCTCTTTGTAGAAGTTGTGTGTCTTTGTAGTCGTCTTGTGTCTCTTTGAAGACGTCTTGTGTCTCTTTGTAGTCATCTTGTGTCTCTTTGAAGACGTCTTGTGTCTCTTTGAAGACATCTTCTGTCTCTTTGTAGTCATCTTGTGTCTCTTTGAAGACGTCTTGTGTCTCTTTGTAGTCGTCTTGTGTCTATTTGTAGTCATCTTGTGTCTCTTTGTAGTCGTCTTGTGTCTCTTTGTAGAAGTTGTGTGTCTTTGTAGTCGTCTTGTGTCTCTTTGAAGACGTCGTATGTCTCTTTGTACTCATCTTGTGTCTCTTTGAAGAAGTCTTGTGTCTCTTTGTAGTCATCTTGTGTCTCTTTGAAGACGTCTTGTGTCTCTTTGTAGTCATCTTGTGTCTCTTTGTAGTCGTCTTGTGTCTCTTTGTAGTCGTCTTGTGTCTCTTTGTAGTCGTCTTGTGTCTCTTTGAAGACGTCTTGTGTCTCTTTGTAGTCGTCTTGTGTCTCTTTGTAGTCGTCTTGTGTCTCTTTGTAGAAGTTGTGTGTCTCTTTGTAGTCGTCTTGTGTCTCTTTGTAGTCGTCTTGTGTCTCTTTGTAGAAGTTGTGTGTCTTTGTAGTCGTCTTATGTCTCTTTGAAGACGTCTTGTGTCTCTTTGTAGTCATCCTGTGTCT
>NC_136594.1:1042500-1045000 GCF_910589615.1 Taurulus bubalis | reverse complement strand
ACTACTACTGACTCTTCTACTACTGACTCTTCTACAACTGACTCTACTACTGCTGGCTCTACTACTACTGACTCTACTACTACTGACTCTACTACTACTGACTCTACTACTACTGACTCTTCTACAACTGACTCTTCTACTACTGGCTCTACTACTGCTGGCTCTACTACTGACTCTACTACTGGCTCTACTACTACTGGCTCTACTACTACTGACTCTTCTACTACTGACTCTTCTACAACTGACTCTTCTACTACTGGCTCTACTACTGCTGGCTCTACTGCTGGCTCTACTACTGACTCTACTACTGGCTCTACTACTACTGACTCTACTACTGGCTCTACTACTACTGGCTCTACTACTACTGACTCTACTACTACTGGCTCTACTACTGGCTCTACTACTACTGACTCTACTACTACTGGCTCTACTACTGGCTCTACTACTACTGACTCTACTACTGGCTCTACTACTACTGGCTCTTCTACAACTGACTCTTCTACTACTGGCTCTACTACTGGCTCTACTACTGGCTCTACTACTGACTCTACTACTGACTCTTCTACTACTGGCTCTACTACTGGCTCTACTACTTGTTCTACTACTGTCTCTACTACTGACTCTACTACTGGCTCTACTACTACTGGCTCTTCTACTACTGGCTCTACTACTGGCTCTACTACTGGCTCTACTACTACTGGCTCTACTACTGGTTCTACTACTGGCTCTACTACTGACTCTACTACTGGCTCTACTACTACTGGCTCTTCTACTACTGGCTCTACTACTGACTCTACTACTGGCTCTACTACTGACTCTACTACTGGCTCTACTACTACTGGCTCTTCTACTACTGACTCTACTACTGGCTCTACTACTACTGACTCTTCTACAACTGACTCTTCTACTACTGGCTCTACTACTGACTCTACTACTGGTTCTACTACTGACTCTACTACTGGCTCTACTACTGGCTCTACTACTGACTCTACTACTGACTCTACTACTGGCTCTACTGCTACTGGCTCTTCTACTACTGGCTCTACTACTGACTCTACTACTGGCTCTACTACTACTGGCTCTACTACTACTGGCTCTTCTACTACTGACTCTTCTACTACTGGCTCTACTACTACTGGCTCTACTACTACTGGCTCTTCTACTACTGACTCTTCTACTACTGACTCTTCTACTACTGACTCTACTACTACTGACTCTTCTACTACTGGCTCTTCTACTACTGACTCTACTACTGACTCTACTACTACTGGCTCTTCTACTACTGACTCTACTACTACTGACTCTACTACTACTGGCTCTACTACTGCTGGCTCTACTACTGACTCTACTACTGACTCTACTACTGGCTCTACTACTACTGGCTCTTCTACTACTGACTCTACTACTGGCTCTACTACTGACTCTACTACTGGCTCTACTACTACTGGCTCTTCTACTACTGACTCTACTACTGGCTCTACTACTACTGGCTCTACTACTACTGACTCTTCTACAACTGACTCTTCTACTACTGGCTCTACTACTGGCTCTACCACTGGCTCTACTACTGACTCTTCTACTACTGGCTCTACTACTGACTCTACTACTGGCTCTACTACTACTGGCTCTACTACTGGCTCTACTACTGACTCTACTACTGACTCTACTACTGGCTCTACTACTGGCTCTACTACTACTGGCTCTACTACTACTGGCTCTACTACTACTGACTCTTCTACAACTGACTCTTCTACTACTGGCTCTACTACTGGCTCTACTACTGACTCTACTACTGACTCTACTACTGGCTCTACTACTGACTCTTCTACTACTGGCTCTACTACTGGCTCTACCACTGGCTCTACTACTGGCTCTACTACTGGCTCTACTACTACTGGCTCTACTACTGGCTCTACTACTGACTCTACTACTGACTCTACTACTGGCTCTACTACTGGCTCTACTACTACTGGCTCTACTACTACTGGCTCTACTACTACTGGCTCTACTACTACTTGCTCTTCTACTACTGGTTCTACTACTGACTCTACTACTGGCTCTACTACTGACTCTACTACTGGCTCTACTACTGACTCTTCTACTACTGGCTCTACTACTGACTCTACTACTGGCTCTACTACTACTGGCTCTACTACAACTGACTCTACTACAACTGGCTCTTCTACTACTGACTCTTCTACTACTGACTCTACTACTACTGACTCTTCTACTACTGACTCTTCTACTACTGACTCTACTACTACTGACTCTTCTACTACTGACTCTTCTACAACTGACTCTACTACTACTGGCTCTTCTACTACTGGCTCTTCTACTACTGACTCTACTACTACTGGCTCTACTACTGACTCTACTACTACTGGCTCTACTACTGACTCTACTACTACTGGCTCTACTACTGGCTCTACTACTGACTCTACTACTGACTCTACTACTGGCTCTACTACTGGCTCTACTACTACTTGCTCTTCTACTACTG
>NC_136594.1:905000-1037500 GCF_910589615.1 Taurulus bubalis | reverse complement strand
CTGCTGCCTGTATCTCTACTGCTGTATCTCCACTGCTGTATCTCTACTGCTGCCTGTATCTCTACTGCTGTATCTCCACTGCTGTACCTCTACTGCTGTATCTATACTGCTGCCTGTATCTCTACTGCTGTATCTCCACTGCTGTACCTCTACTGCTGTATCTATACTGCTGCCTGTATCTCTACTGCTGTATCTCCACTGCTGTACCTCTACTGCTGTATCTCTACTGCTGCCTGTATCTCTACTGCTGTGTCTCTACTGCTGTATCTCCACTGCTGTACCTCTACTGCTGTATCTCTACTGCTGCTGTATCTCTACTACTGTATATCTACTGCTGTATCTCTACTGCTGTATCTCTACTGCTGCCTCTATCTCTACTGCTGTATCTCTACTGCTGTATCTCTACTACTGTACATCTACTGCTGTATCTCTACTGCTGTATCTCTACTGCTGCCTGTATCTCTACTGCTGTATCTCTACTGCTGTATCTCCACTGCTGTACCTCTACTGCTGTACCTCTACTGCTGTATCTCTACTGCTGTATCTCCACTGCTGTACCTCTACTGCTGTATCTCTACTGCTGCTGTATCTCTACTGCTGTATCTCTACTGCTGTATCTCTACTACTGTATATCTACTGATGTATCTCTACTGCTGTATCTCTACTGCTGCCTGTATCTCTACTGCTGTATCTCTACTGCTGTATCTCTACTGCTGCCTGTACCTCTACTACTGTATCTCTACTGCTGTATCTCTACTGCTGCCTGTACCTCTACTGCTGTCTGTACCTCTACTGCTGCCTGTACCTCTACTGCTGCCTGTATCTCTACTGCTGCCTGTATCTCTACTGCTGTATCTCTACTGCTGCCTGTATCTCTACTAATGTATCTCTACTGCTGTATCTCTACTGCTGCCTGTATCTCTACTGCTGTGTCTCTACTGCTGTATCTCCACTGCTGTACCTCTACTGCTGTATCTCTACTGCTGCTGTATCTCTACTACTGTATCTCTACTGCTGTATCTCTACTGCTGTATCTCTACTGCTGCCTCTATCTCTACTGCTGTATCTCTACTGCTGTATCTCTACTACTGTACATTTACTGCTGTATCTCTACTGCTGTATCTCTACTGCTGCCTGTATCTCTACTGCTGTATCTCTACTGCTGTATCTCCACTGCTGTACCTCTACTGCTGTACCTCTACTGCTGTATCTCTACTGCTGTATCTCTACTGCTGTATCTCTACTACTGTATATCGACTGCTGTATCTCCACTGCTGTATCTCTACTGCTGCCTGTATCTCTACTGCTGCCTGTACCTCTACTGCTGTCTGTACCTCTACTGCTGCCTGTATCTCTACTGCTGTCTGTACCTCTACTGCTGTATCTCTACTGCTGCCTGTACCTCTACTGCTGTCTGTACCTCTACTGCTGCCTGTACCTCTACTGCTGCCTGTATCTCTACTGCTGCCTGTATCTCTACTGCTGCCTGTATCTCTACTGCTGTATCTCTACTGCTGCCTGTACCTCTACTGCTGTCTGTACCTCTACTGCTGCCTGTACCTCTACTGCTGTATCTCTACTGCTGTCTGTACCTCTACTGCTGCCTGTACCTCTACTGCTGCATGTATCTCTACTGCTGTATCTCTACTGCTGTATCTCTACTGCTGCCTGTATCTCTACTGCTGCCTGTATCTCTACTGCTGCACAGTGGTGCCGGTTAAAGAACGTTGTTCACGCTGCAAAATGTGTAAATGTTTTTTTTGTGTGCGATTAATTGAAATGACACACAGCTGGTTGTTATCACACATATCAGAACCACTGTTTCTGTTCTTGTGCTTTTCACAATAAAAGGCCTAAACAAATAATATTCTTGGAACGTTATACTTTTGTGTATAGAGAGCAAACACATTGATCCGAGTCCAGATCACGTTAACCTGGCAGCCACCTCACAAACAACTGGGCCAACTGGGTGAACTGGATTCTCTTTTATCTCACTGGGAATCAGCAGCAGAGGGACGGACAGCTTTTTGTGTTTTCAAAGGAAAGTTGCTGCCGTGTAAGTTGTTGGAGGATTGTGTGCAGTGACTTCAGAGAGGTCACGTTTTTAACAATGTCTTCATGTTGTAATTTTAACTAGTTTTTTTATATTATATTTATATATTATTACAGAGGATGTCGTATGTGTACAGACTGTAAAGCCCTCTGAGGATAATTTGTGATTTGTGATTTTGGGCTCTACAAAATAATTGTAATTTTATTTTATCATGTGGTCCATCTCTTGCTGTACTTTTTATAAATGTTTGACCCATGTTGATTCCGCTCAGCAGGAAGATGAGGTGTCGCTCCAGGACAATCTGTCTGTCCTTGGCCTTCGTCACCTTTTTCCTCTACCTCCTCCTGGAGCTTGACTCTCTGCCCGTTTACCAGCGGCCCCGGGACCCCCCGCTGAGCCCCAGGA
Organism: Taurulus bubalis; assembly: GCF_910589615.1. Lineage (NCBI taxonomy): Eukaryota > Metazoa > Chordata > Actinopteri > Perciformes > Cottidae > Taurulus > Taurulus bubalis. Next base: position 1,035,042 of record NC_136594.1, on the reverse strand, counting down.
CGCTGACGGACTTGGCTCACGGCGACCACGGCCCCGTGGGGGTCCACGGTCTGGCCGAGCCTCCGACCCAGGTACCCGCGGCCGTCGACGGAGCCCAGGAGTCCGGGCTGTCGAAGCTGGAGGCGCTGTTTGACCATCCTCTTTACAACGGGCCCGGCGCTCCCATCCCCGAGGAGGACTGGCTCATGAAAGTGAAACCGAAGATCAAGTCCAGTGAGAAGAGCTCCAACATGTGGTCAGTGACCCTCAGAGGGCTTTGATTCTCCTTTGATGTCAACTCCCATCGCTCTCACAATAAAACATAATAATGAAAGCATTTATTTTCCAAATATACTTATATTTAAGCATCTTTTAGTCAAAACCAGGAGACAACCTCCAGTTCTTTAAAGAAGTCTATGCTTCATGTGTTAAAGCTGCATTCTCTCTCCTGACCACCAGGGGGCGACTCCTCTGGTTGTATAGAAGTCTATGCGTCATGTGTTAAAGCTGCATTCTCTCTCCTGACCACCAGGGGGTGACTCCTCTAGTTGTATAGAAGGCTATGCTTCATGTGTTAAAGCTGCATTCTCTCTCCTGACCACCAGGGGGTGACTCTTCTGGTTGTATAGAAGTCTATGCTTCATGTGTTACAGTGTGATTGACAGGTCAACACCAGAGATACGCCGTCTCTAGGTCACTCCTCATCAGTCCATATATGGTCACTTCCCGTTCACTAGTTGTGAAAAATCCAAGATGGTGGCGAACAAATCGCTGAATTCGAGGCTTTAAAACATCCACAAAACAATGAGTTACGTCCGATGACGACGTCCTCGCCTTATGCACGGTCCAAGAGTGTCACTGAGCCAATGAAATATACTTCACCATATAAATGTATGATAATGTCTCCGAGATGGAAACATATGGGCCATTGCTACCTTCAGTTTCTATTAAAGCTGCAGCAAATGTTTTCATAATGTCAAAAGTCACTGAATAAATAAAACATTCCCGTCACATTTGTCGAGAACCCAAGCCAGCGTCTTGATACCAAGGAGCTCGGCGTCTTCCTGCTCTGCAGGGTGAGTGCGAGCCAGGAGGTCTACGAGGACGTCCAGTGGAACAGCAGCATCGACAGCCAGCCCCCCTGGCTGCGCTTCCAGCTGGGCATCTCCCGCTGGCAGCTGTACGCCCACCGGGACCCCGTCATGGAGCCGCTGGCCCGGCAGCTCGCCACGCATCGCATCGTCAGCGCAGGTGAGCCGCAGGCGTGGTTTCCCCTAGTGTTCAACAGGTGTACTGCAGCGTGTTCAGAGCGCCGTGAACACGTGACTAAGCAACAGAGAAGTGGAACCAACCAACTGGACTTTAACCAGAAGACCAGTGGAGACGCCACGTTGTTCTTTGTTGTCTAACCATCTAAACCATCAACAGTTAGGTTGAGACAACTAAACCACCAACTGTTGGTGGTTTAGTTGTCTCAACCTAACTGTTGGTGGTTTAGTTGTTTAACCCTAACTGTTGGTGTTTAGTTGTCTAAACCTAACTGTTGGTGGTTTAGTTGTCTCAACCTAACTGTTGGTGGTTTAGTTGTCTCAACCTAACTGTTGGTGGTTTAGTTGTCTAACCCTAACTGTTGGTGGTTTAGTTGTCTCAACCTAACTGTTGGTGGTTTAGTTGTCTAACCCTAACTGTTGGTGGTTTAGTTGTTTCACCCTAACTGTTGGTGGTTTAATTGTCTCAACCTAACTGTTGGTGGTTTAGTTGTTTAACCCTAACTGTTGGTGGTTTAGTTGTTTAACCATATATGTTGGTGGTTTAGTTGTCTCAACCTAACTGTTGGTGGTTTAGTTGTTTAACCATATCTGTTGGTGGTTTAGTTGTCTAACCCTAACTGTTGGTGGTTTAGTTGTTTAACCCTAACTGTTGGTGGTTTAGTTGTCTAAACCTAACTGTTGGTGGTTTAGTTGTTTAACCCTAACTGTTGGTGGTTTAGTTGTCTAAACCTAACTGTTGGTGGTTTAGTTGTTTAACCCTAACTGTTGGTGGTTTAGTTGTCTCAACCTAACTGTTGGTGGTTTAGTTGTTTAACCCTAACTGTTGGTGGTTTAGTTGTCTCAACCTAACTGTTGGTGGTTTAGTTGTTTAACCCTAACTGTTGGTGGTTTAGTTGTCTCAACCTAACTGTTGGTGGTTTAGTTGTTTAACCCTAACTGTTGGTGGTTTAGTTGTTTAACCATAACTGTTGGTGGTTTAGTTGTTTAACCCTAACTGTTGGTGTTTAGTTGTCTAAACCTAACTGTTGGTGGTTTAGTTGTCTCAACCTAACTGTTGGTGGTTTAGTTGTCTCAACCTAACTGTTGGTGTTTAGTTGTCTAAACCTAACTGTTGGTGGTTTAGTTGTCTCAACCTAACTGTTGGTGGTTTAGTTGTCTCAACCTAACTGTTGGTGGTTTAGTTGTCTAAACCTAACTGTTGATGGTTTAGTTGTCTCAACCTAACTGTTGGTGGTTTAGTTGTTTAACCCTAACTGTTGGTGGTTTAATTGTCTCAACCTAACTGTTGGTGGTTTAGTTGTTTAACCCTAACTGTTGGTGGTTTAGTTGTTTAACCATATCTGTTGGTGGTTTAGTTGTCTCAACCTAACTGTTGGTGGTTTAGTTGTTTAACCCTAACTGTTGGTGGTTTAGTTGTCTAACCCTAACTGTTGGTGGTTTAGTTGTTTAACCCTAACTGTTGGTGGTTTAGTTGTCTAAACCTAACTGTTGGTGGTTTAGTTGTTTAACCCTAACTGTTGGTGGTTTAGTTGTCTCAACCTAACTGTTGGTGGTTTAGTTGTTTAACCCTAACTGTTGGTGGTTTAGTTGTCTCAACCTAACTGTTGGTGGTTTAGTTGTTTAACCCTAACTGTTGGTGGTTTAGTTGTCTCAACCTAACTGTTGGTGGTTTAGTTGTTTAACCCTAACTGTTGGTGGTTTAGTTGTTTAACCATAACTGTTGGTGGTTTAGTTGTTTAACCCTAACTGTTGGTGTTTAGTTGTCTAAACCTAACTGTTGGTGGTTTAGTTGTCTCAACCTAACTGTTGGTGGTTTAGTTGTCTCAACCTAACTGTTGGTGGTTTAGTTGTCTAAACCTAACTGTTGGTGGTTTAGTTGTCTAAACCTAACTGTTGGTGGTTTAGTTGTTTAACCCGAACTGTTGGTGGTTTAGTTGTCTCAACCTAACTGTTGGTGGTTTAGTTGTTTAACCCTAACTGTTGGTGGTTTAGTTGTTTAACCATAACTGTTGGTGGTTTAGTTGTCTCAACCTAACTGTTGGTGGTTTAGTTGTTTAACCCTAGCTGTTGGTGGTTTAGTTGTTTAACCATATCTGTTGGTGGTTTAGTTGTCTCAACCTAACTGTTGGTGGTTTAGTTGTTTAACCCTTACTGTTGATGGTTTAGTTGTCTAACTCTAACTGTTGGTGGTTTAGTTGTCTAACCCTAACTGTTGGTGGTTTAGTTGTTTAACCCTAACTGTTGGTGGTTTAGTTGTCTCAACCTAACTGCTGGTGGTTTAGTTGTCTCAACCTAACTGTTGGTGGTTTAGTTGTTTAACCCTAACTGTTGGTGGTTTAGTTGTTTAACCCTAACTGTTGGTGGTTTAGTTGTCTAAACCTAACTGTTGGTGGTTTAGTTGTCTCAACCTAACTGTTGGTGGTTTAGTTGTCTCAACCTAACTGTTGGTGGTTTAGTTGTTTAACCCTTACTGTTGATGGTTTAGTTGTCTCAACCTAACTGTTGGTGGTTTAGTTGTTTAACCCTAACTGTTGGTGGTTTAGTTGTCTAAACCTAACTGTTGGTGGTTTAGTTGTTTAACCCGAACTGTTGGTGGTTTAGTTGTCTCAACCTAACTGTTGGTGGTTTAGTTGTTTAACCCTAACTGTTGGTGGTTTAGTTGTTTAACCATATCTGTTGGTGGTTTAGTTGTCTCAACCTAACTGTTGGTGGTTTAGTTGTTTAACCCTAACTGTTGGTGGTTTAGTTGTTTAACCCTAACTGTTGGTGGTTTAGTTGTCTAACCCTAACTGTTGGTGGTTTAGTTGTTTAACCCTAACTGTTGGTGGTTTAGTTGTCTCAACCTAACTGTTGGTGGTTTAGTTGTTTAACCCTAACTGTTGGTGGTTTAGTTGTCTCAACCTAACTGTTGGTGGTTTAGTTGTCTCAACCTAACTGTTGGTGGTTTAGTTGTTTAACCCTAACTGTTGGTGGTTTAGTTGTTTAACCCTAACTGTTGGTGGTTTAGTTGTCTCAACCTAACTGTTGGTGGTTTAGTTGTTTAACCCTAACTGTTGGTGGTTTAGTTGTCTCAACCTAACTGTTGGTGGTTTAGTTGTCTCAACCTAACGGTTGGTGGTTTAGTTGTTTAACCCTAACTGTTGGTGGTTTAGTTGTTTAACCATAACTGTTGGTGGTTTAGTTGTTTAACCCTAACTGTTGGTGTTTAGTTGTCTAAACCTAACTGTTGGTGGTTTAGTTGTCTCAACCTAACTGTTGGTGGTTTAGTTGTCTAAACCTAACTGTTGGTGGTTTAGTTGTCTAAACCTAACTGTTGGTGGTTTAGTTGTCTCAACCTAACTGTTGGTGGTTTAGTTGTCTAACCCTAACTGTTGGTGGTTTAGTTGTTTAACCCGAACTGTTGGTGGTTTAGTTGTCTCAACCTAACTGTTGGTGGTTTAGTTGTTTAACCCTAACTGTTGGTGGTTTAGTTGTTTAACCATATCTGTTGGTGGTTTAGTTGTCTCAACCTAACTGTTGGTGGTTTAGTTGTTTAACCCTAACTGTTGGTGGTTTAGTTGTTTAACCATATCTGTTGGTGGTTTAGTTGTCTCAACCTAACTGTTGGTGGTTTAGTTGTTTAACCCTAACTGTTGGTGGTTTAGTTGTCTAACCCTAACTGTTGGTGGTTTAGTTGTTTAACCCTAACTGTTGGTGGTTTAGTTGTCTCAACCTAACTGTTGGTGGTTTAGTTGTCTAAACCTAACTGTTGGTGGTTTAGTTGTTTAACCCGAACTGTTGGTGGTTTAGTTGTCTCAACCTAACTGTTGGTGGTTTAGTTGTTTAACCCTAACTGTTGGTGGTTTAGTTGTTTAACCATATCTGTTGGTGGTTTAGTTGTCTCAACCTAACTGTTGGTGGTTTAGTTGTTTAACCCTAACTGTTGGTGGTTTAGTTGTTTAACCATATCTGTTGGTGGTTTAGTTGTCTCAACCTAACTGTTGGTGGTTTAGTTGTTTAACCCTAACTGTTGGTGGTTTAGTTGTCTAACCCTAACTGTTGGTGGTTTAGTTGTTTAACCCTAACTGTTGGTGGTTTAGTTGTCTCAACCTAACTGTTGGTGGTTTAGTTGTTTAACCCTAACTGTTGGTGGTTTAGTTGTCTCAACCTAACTGTTGGTGGTTTAGTTGTCTCAACCTAACTGTTGGTGGTTTAGTTGTTTAACCCTAACTGTTGGTGGTTTAGTTGTCTCAACCTAACTGTTGGTGGTTTAGTTGTTTAACCCTAACTGTTGGTGGTTTAGTTGTCTCAACCTAACTGTTGGTGGTTTAGTTGTTTAACCCTAACTGTTGGTGGTTTAGTTGTTTAACCATAACTGTTGGTGGTTTAGTTGTCTCAACCTAACTGTTGGTGGTTTAGTTGTTTAACCCTAACTGTTGGTGGTTTAGTTGTCTAAACCTAACTGTTGGTGGTTTAGTTGTCTAAACCTAACTGTTGGTGGTTTAGTTGTTTAACCCGAACTGTTGGTGGTTTAGTTGTCTCAACCTAACTGTTGGTGGTTTAGTTGTTTAACCCTAGCTGTTGGTGGTTTAGTTGTTTAACCATATCTGTTGGTGGTTTAGTTGTCTCAACCTAACTGTTGGTGGTTTAGTTGTTTAACCCTTACTGTTGATGGTTTAGTTGTCTAACTCTAACTGTTGGTGGTTTAGTTGTCTAACCCTAACTGTTGGTGGTTTAGTTGTTTAACCCTAACTGTTGGTGGTTTAGTTGTCTCAACCTAACTGCTGGTGGTTTAGTTGTCTCAACCTAACTGTTGGTGGTTTAGTTGTTTAACCCTAACTGTTGGTGGTTTAGTTGTTTAACCCTAACTGTTGGTGGTTTAGTTGTCTAAACCTAACTGTTGGTGGTTTAGTTGTCTCAACCTAACTGTTGGTGGTTTAGTTGTCTCAACCTAACTGTTGGTGGTTTAGTTGTTTAACCCTTACTGTTGATGGTTTAGTTGTCTCAACCTAACTGTTGGTGGTTTAGTTGTTTAACCCTAACTGTTGGTGGTTTAGTTGTCTAAACCTAACTGTTGGTGGTTTAGTTGTTTAACCCGAACTGTTGGTGGTTTAGTTGTCTCAACCTAACTGTTGGTGGTTTAGTTGTTTAACCCTAACTGTTGGTGGTTTAGTTGTTTAACCATATCTGTTGGTGGTTTAGTTGTCTCAACCTAACTGTTGGTGGTTTAGTTGTTTAACCCTAACTGTTGGTGGTTTAGTTGTTTAACCCTAACTGTTGGTGGTTTAGTTGTCTAACCCTAACTGTTGGTGGTTTAGTTGTTTAACCCTAACTGTTGGTGGTTTAGTTGTCTCAACCTAACTGTTGGTGGTTTAGTTGTTTAACCCTAACTGTTGGTGGTTTAGTTGTCTCAACCTAACTGTTGGTGGTTTAGTTGTCTCAACCTAACTGTTGGTGGTTTAGTTGTTTAACCCTAACTGTTGGTGGTTTAGTTGTTTAACCCTAACTGTTGGTGGTTTAATTGTCTCAACCTAACTGTTGGTGGTTTAGTTGTTTAACCCTAACTGTTGGTGGTTTAGTTGTCTCAACCTAACTGTTGGTGGTTTAGTTGTTTAACCCTAACTGTTGGTGGTTTAGTTGTTTAACCATAACTGTTGGTGGTTTAGTTGTTTAACCCTAACTGTTGGTGTTTAGTTGTCTAAACCTAACTGTTGGTGGTTTAGTTGTCTCAACCTAACTGTTGGTGGTTTAGTTGTCTAAACCTAACTGTTGGTGGTTTAGTTGTCTAAACCTAACTGTTGGTGGTTTAGTTGTCTCAACCTAACTGTTGGTGGTTTAGTTGTCTAACCCTAACTGTTGGTGGTTTAGTTGTTTAACCCGAACTGTTGGTGGTTTAGTTGTCTCAACCTAACTGTTGGTGGTTTAGTTGTTTAACCCTAACTGTTGGTGGTTTAGTTGTTTAACCATATCTGTTGGTGGTTTAGTTGTCTCAACCTAACTGTTGGTGGTTTAGTTGTTTAACCCTAACTGTTGGTGGTTTAGTTGTTTAACCATATCTGTTGGTGGTTTAGTTGTCTCAACCTAACTGTTGGTGGTCTAGTTGTTTAACCCTAACTGTTGGTGGTTTAGTTGTCTAACCCTAACTGTTGGTGGTTTAGTTGTTTAACCCTAACTGTTGGTGGTTTAGTTGTCTCAACCTAACTGTTGGTGGTTTAGTTGTCTAAACCTAACTGTTGGTGGTTTAGTTGTTTAACCCGAACTGTTGGTGGTTTAGTTGTCTCAACCTAACTGTTGGTGGTTTAGTTGTTTAACCCTAACTGTTGGTGGTTTAGTTGTTTAACCATATCTGTTGGTGGTTTAGTTGTCTCAACCTAACTGTTGGTGGTTTAGTTGTTTAACCCTAACTGTTGGTGGTTTAGTTGTTTAACCATATCTGTTGGTGGTTTAGTTGTCTCAACCTAACTGTTGGTGGTTTAGTTGTTTAACCCTAACTGTTGGTGGTTTAGTTGTCTAACCCTAACTGTTGGTGGTTTAGTTGTTTAACCCTAACTGTTGGTGGTTTAGTTGTCTCAACCTAACTGTTGGTGGTTTAGTTGTTTAACCCTAACTGTTGGTGGTTTAGTTGTCTCAACCTAACTGTTGGTGGTTTAGTTGTCTCAACCTAACTGTTGGTGGTTTAGTTGTTTAACCCTAACTGTTGGTGGTTTAGTTGTCTCAACCTAACTGTTGGTGGTTTAGTTGTTTAACCCTAACTGTTGGTGGTTTAGTTGTCTCAACCTAACTGTTGGTGGTTTAGTTGTTTAACCCTAACTGTTGGTGGTTTAGTTGTTTAACCATAACTGTTGGTGGTTTAGTTGTTTAACCCTAACTGTTGGTGTTTAGTTGTCTAAACCTAACTGTTGGTGGTTTAGTTGTCTCAACCTAACTGTTGGTGGTTTAGTTGTCTCAACCTAACTGTTGGTGGTTTAGTTGTCTAAACCTAACTGTTGGTGGTTTAGTTGTCTCAACCTAACTGTTGGTGGTTTAGTTGTCTAACCCTATCTGTTGGTGGTTTAGTTGTTTAACCCTTACTGTTGATGGTTTAGTTGTCTCAACCTAACTGTTGGTGGTTTAGTTGTTTAACCCTAACTGTTGGTGGTTTAGTTGTCTAAACCTAACTGTTGGTGGTTTAGTTGTTTAACCCGAACTGTTGGTGGTTTAGTTGTCTCAACCTAACTGTTGGTGGTTTAGTTGTTTAACCCTAACTGTTGGTGGTTTAGTTGTTTAACCATATCTGTTGGTGGTTTAGTTGTCTCAACCTAACTGTTGGTGGTTTAGTTGTTTAACCCTAGCTGTTGGTGGTTTAGTTGTTTAACCATATCTGTTGGTGGTTTAGTTGTCTCAACCTAACTGTTGGTGGTTTAGTTGTTTAACCCTTACTGTTGATGGTTTAGTTGTCTAACTCTAACTGTTGGTGGTTTAGTTGTCTAACCCTAACTGTTGGTGGTTTAGTTGTTTAACCCTAACTGTTGGTGGTTTAGTTGTCTCAACCTAACTGCTGGTGGTTTAGTTGTCTCAACCTAACTGTTGGTGGTTTAGTTGTTTAACCCTAACTGTTGGTGGTTTAGTTGTTTAACCCTAACTGTTGGTGGTTTATTGTCTAAACCTAACTGTTGGTGGTTTAGTTGTCTCAACCTAACTGTTGGTGGTTTAGTTGTCTCAACCTAACTGTTGGTGGTTTAGTTGTTTAACCCTTACTGTTGATGGTTTAGTTGTCTCAACCTAACTGTTGGTGGTTTAGTTGTTTAACCCTAACTGTTGGTGGTTTAGTTGTCTAAACCTAACTGTTGGTGGTTTAGTTGTTTAACCCGAACTGTTGGTGGTTTAGTTGTCTCAACCTAACTGTTGGTGGTTTAGTTGTTTAACCCTAACTGTTGGTGGTTTAGTTGTTTAACCATATCTGTTGGTGGTTTAGTTGTCTCAACCTAACTGTTGGTGGTTTAGTTGTCTAAACCTAACTGTTGGTGGTTTAGTTGTTTAACCCGAACTGTTGGTGGTTTAGTTGTCTCAACCTAACTGTTGGTGGTTTAGTTGTTTAACCCTAACTGTTGGTGGTTTAGTTGTTTAACCATATCTGTTGGTGGTTTAGTTGTCTCAACCTAACTGTTGGTGGTTTAGTTGTTTAACCCTAGCTGTTGGTGGTTTAGTTGTTTAACCATATCTGTTGGTGGTTTAGTTGTCTCAACCTAACTGTTGGTGGTTTAGTTGTTTAACCCTTACTGTTGATGGTTTAGTTGTCTAACTCTAACTGTTGGTGGTTTAGTTGTCTAACCCTAACTGTTGGTGGTTTAGTTGTTTAACCCTAACTGTTGGTGGTTTAGTTGTCTCAACCTAACTGCTGGTGGTTTAGTTGTCTCAACCTAACTGTTGGTGGTTTAGTTGTTTAACCCTAACTGTTGGTGGTTTAGTTGTTTAACCCTAACTGTTGGTGGTTTAGTTGTCTAAACCTAACTGTTGGTGGTTTAGTTGTCTCAACCTAACTGTTGGTGGTTTAGTTGTCTCAACCTAACTGTTGGTGGTTTAGTTGTTTAACCCTTACTGTTGATGGTTTAGTTGTCTCAACCTAACTGTTGGTGGTTTAGTTGTTTAACCCTAGCTGTTGGTGGTTTAGTTGTCTAAACCTAACTGTTGGTGGTTTAGTTGTTTAACCCGAACTGTTGGTGGTTTAGTTGTCTCAACCTAACTGTTGGTGGTTTAGTTGTTTAACCCTAACTGTTGGTGGTTTAGTTGTTTAACCATATCTGTTGGTGGTTTAGTTGTCTCAACCTAACTGTTGGTGGTTTAGTTGTTTAACCCTAACTGTTGGTGGTTTAGTTGTTTAACCCTAACTGTTGGTGGTTTAGTTGTCTAACCCTAACTGTTGGTGGTTTAGTTGTTTAACCCTAACTGTTGGTGGTTTAGTTGTCTCAACCTAACTGTTGGTGGTTTAGTTGTTTAACCCTAACTGTTGGTGGTTTAGTTGTCTCAACCTAACTGTTGGTGGTTTAGTTGTCTCAACCTAACTGTTGGTGGTTTAGTTGTTTAACCCTAACTGTTGGTGGTTTAGTTGTTTAACCCTAACTGTTGGTGGTTTAGTTGTCTCAACCTAACTGTTGGTGGTTTAGTTGTTTAACCCTAGCTGTTGGTGGTTTAGTTGTCTCAACCTAACTGTTGGTGGTTTAGTTGTCTCAACCTAACTGTTGGTGGTTTAGTTGTTTAACCCTAACTGTTGGTGGTTTAGTTGTTTAACCATAACTGTTGGTGGTTTAGTTGTTTAACCCTAACTGTTGGTGTTTAGTTGTCTAAACCTAACTGTTGGTGGTTTAGTTGTCTCAACCTAACTGTTGGTGGTTTAGTTGTCTAAACCTAACTGTTGGTGGTTTAGTTGTCTCAACCTAACTGTTGGTGGTTTAGTTGTCTAACCCTAACTGTTGGTGGTTTAGTTGTTTAACCCTTACTGTTGATGGTTTAGTTGTCTCAACCTAACTGTTGGTGGTTTAGTTGTTTAACCCTAACTGTTGGTGGTTTAGTTGTCTATACCTAACTGTTGGTGGTTTAGTTGTTTAACCCGAACTGTTGGTGGTTTAGTTGTCTCAACCTAACTGTTGGTGGTTTAGTTGTTTAACCCTAACTGTTGGTGGTTTAGTTGTTTAACCATATCTGTTGGTGGTTTAGTTGTCTCAACCTAACTGTTGGTGGTTTAGTTGTTTAACCCTAACTGTTGGTGGTTTAGTTGTTTAACCATATCTGTTGGTGGTTTAGTTGTTTAACCCTTACTGTTGATGGTTTAGTTGTCTAACTCTAACTGTTGGTGGTTTAGTTGTCTAACCCTAACTGTTGGTGGTTTAGTTGTTTAACCCTAACTGTTGGTGGTTTAGTTGTCTCAACCTAACTGTTGGTGGTTTAGTTGTTTAACCCTAACTGTTGGTGGTTTAGTTGTCTCAACCTAACTGCTGGTGGTTTAGTTGTCTCAACCTAACTGTTGGTGGTTTAGTTGTTTAACCCTAACTGTTGGTGGTTTAGTTGTTTAACCCTAACTGTTGGTGGTTTAGTTGTCTCAACCTAACTGTTGGTGGTTTAGTTGTCTCAACCTAACTGTTGGTGGTTTAGTTGTTTAACCCTAACTGTTGGTGGTTTAGTTGTTTAACCCTAACTGTTGGTGGTTTAGTTGTCTCAACCTAACTGTTGGTGGTTTAGTTGTCTCAACCTAACTGTTGGTGGTTTAGTTGTTTAACCCTAACCGTTGGTGGTTTAGTTGTCTCAACCTAACTGCTGGTGGTTTAGTTGTCTCAACCTAACTGTTGGTGGTTTAGTTGTTTAACCCTTACTGTTGATGGTTTAGTTGTCTCAACCTAACTGTTGGTGGTTTAGTTGTTTAACCCTAACTGTTGGTGGTTTAGTTGTCTATACCTAACTGTTGGTGGTTTAGTTGTTTAACCCGAACTGTTGGTGGTTTAGTTGTCTCAACCTAACTGTTGGTGGTTTAGTTGTTTAACCCTAACTGTTGGTGGTTTAGTTGTTTAACCATATCTGTTGGTGGTTTAGTTGTCTCAACCTAACTGTTGGTGGTTTAGTTGTTTAACCCTAACTGTTGGTGGTTTAGTTGTTTAACCATATCTGTTGGTGGTTTAGTTGTTTAACCCTTACTGTTGATGGTTTAGTTGTCTAACTCTAACTGTTGGTGGTTTAGTTGTCTAACCCTAACTGTTGGTGGTTTAGTTGTTTAACCCTAACTGTTGGTGGTTTAGTTGTCTCAACCTAACTGTTGGTGGTTTAGTTGTCTCAACCTAACTGTTGGTGGTTTAGTTGTTTAACCCTAACTGTTGGTGGTTTAGTTGTCTCAACCTAGCTGCTGGTGGTTTAGTTGTCTCAACCTAACTGTTGGTGGTTTAGTTGTTTAACCCTAACTGTTGGTGGTTTAGTTGTTTAACCCTAACTGTTGGTGGTTTAGTTGTCTCAACCTAACTGTTGGTGGTTTAGTTGTCTCAACCTAACTGTTGGTGGTTTAGTTGTTTAACCCTAACTGTTGGTGGTTTAGTTGTTTAACCCTAACTGTTGGTGGTTTAGTTGTCTCAACCTAACTGTTGGTGGTTTAGTTGTCTCAACCTAACTGTTGGTGGTTTAGTTGTTTAACCCTAACCGTTGGTGGTTTAGTTGTCTCAACCTAACTGCTGGTGGTTTAGTTGTCTCAACCTAACTGTTGGTGGTTTAGTTGTTTAACCCTAACTGTTGGTGGTTTAGTTGTTTAACCCTAACTGTTGGTGGTTTAGTTGTCTCAACCTAACTGTTGGTGGTTTAGTTGTCTCAACCTAACTGTTGGTGGTTTAGTTGTTTAACCATATCTGTTGGTGGTTTAGTTGTCTCAACCTAACTGTTGGTGGTTTAGTTGTTTAACCCTAACTGTTGGTGGTTTAGTTGTTTAACCATATCTGTTGGTGGTTTAGTTATCTAAACCTATCTGTTGGTGGTTTAGTTGTCTAACTCTAACTGTTGGTGGTTTAGTTGTCTAACCCTAACTGTTGGTGGTTTAGTTGTTTAACCCGAACTGTTGGTGGTTTAGTTGTCTCAACCTAACTGTTGGTGGTTTAGTTGTTTAACCCTAACTGTTGGTGGTTTAGTTGTTTAACCATATCTGTTGGTGGTTTAGTTATCTAAACCTAACTGTTGGTGGTTTAGTTGTCTAACTCTAACTGTTGGTGGTTTAGTTGTCTAACCCTAACTGTTGGTGGTTTAGTTGTTTAACCCGAACTGTTGGTGGTTTAGTTGTTTAACCCGAACTGTTGGTGGTTTAGTTGTCTCAACCTAACTGTTGGTGGTTTAGTTGTCTAACTCTAACTGTTGGTGGTTTAGTTGTCTAGCTCTAACTGTTGGTGGTTTAGTTGTCTAACCCAAACTGTTGGTGGTTTAGTTGTTTAACCCTAACTGTTGGTGGTTTAGTTGTCTCAACCTAACTGTTGGTGGTTTAGTTATCTAACTCTAACTGTTGGTGGTTTAGTTGTCTAACCCTAACTGTTGGTGGTTTAGTTGTTTAACCCAAACTGTTGGTGGTTTAGACATTGTGCTTCAGGAGGACACATAGATACGCATCACATCATTGCTATCTACTGTAGTAACAGAAAACCCTGAGGGAATTAAATGGAGGATGTACTTTCTTGTTAGTGAATTCCTCTCTAATAGCTGGAGGAATGTTCAGAGAGCGTCGGGTGTCTCTGCTGTTTGGGTCCAAGGTCTTTCATTCTGAGGATGCTTTTAAGATTCCACTTCCAGAAATGAAAAATGTGTTTTAACCGTCATGCCTCAATTTAAAAGAAGCTGCTTTGATGTTGTTAGAGGACAAAATGTCAAAACATTATATATTAATATTAGTTTTCACTTTCCTGAATCTTTCAACCAACTTCAGAACAAATACCCATTCTGTCATGATTGAGTTTTTCTTGTTTTATTTTGTAGTCCTCTGTTTCCCTGCACATCCTGCCCCTGTGAGTGTCTGCCTTGTCCCTGATTGTTTCCTCACCTGCACCTTCCCTGTGTATTAAACCCTGTTTGTCTCCTGCCCCAGTGTCTTTGTACTGCATTCCCATTAGACGTCCTGTAGGTTTCCTGTTCGTTCCTCTGCCTCTTTGACCCGGCCTGTTCGTAACCTGTTTTTTGGAGGAATAAATATACTTTAAACAGTTGTCTGCATTTTGGGTCGTCACTCCGTAGCCAAACCCTGACACATTCAGCTAGTTTACATACAGCCACTGTTGTTTTATCATGAAGAAATACATTGTTTTACTGGATAAATGTACTCAATAGGAGGAATTCTTTATGTTTAATATGAATGAACACGGAAGTATGATCTTATTGCGTCTCATGTGTCTGATAATAAACTGTATTTCATCATTTAGTGAAGGCTGTGTAATAATACCATAATACAATGTGCTGCTAAATATAGTGTGTGTGTGTGTGTGTGTGTGTGTGTGTGTGTGTGTGTGTGTGTGTGTGTGTGTGTGTGTGCGTGCCTTTTGTTGCCATGGAAACGTCCTCCTTGCTGTTTCCAGTGCAGAAGCATGGAGGGACGCAGCTGAAGCTCGTGATGTCGTTTCCCAACTACGGAAAAGCGTTGTTCAAACCTATGAAGTAAGTCAGGAGGACGAGTAATATATATATATATATGTATATATATATATATATATATATATATATATATATATATATATATATATATATATATACATATATATATATATATATATGGAGGCTTCACTCCATGTGGATATGTAGTAAATGAATGTATTTACACATTGATTATGTTATTTAATGAGTTCATTGTGAAACAGTTCAGAAAGGATCGTTTCCCACCTGTTACTGCTGGATGAGGTCGTCTTCTCTCTGAAGGACGTGTTTCTGTCTGCACCTGTTTGTATTTGTGTCTATAATATTATTATTAATATTATTGTTGTTGTTGCCTCTCCTCGGCAGGCAGGAGAGAGACGAAGAAACCAACTACAACCTCTACTACTTCTCAGACTTTGAGAGGCACAATGCAGAGGTGGCTGCGTTCCACCTGGACAGGTAGGAGGCTGCCTGTGTGCTGACGGCGACCGGGGAAAAGGTCACGTGATGTTGGTTCTGTTCCTGTGACGTTGGTTCTGTTCCCGTGACGTTGGTTCTGTTCCTGTGACATTGGTTCTGTTCTCGTGACGTTGGTTCAGTTCCTGTGACTTTGGTTCTGTTCTCGTCGTGACGTTGGTTCTGTTCTCGTGACATTGGTTCTGTTCTCGTGACGTTGGTTCAGTTCCCGTGGCATTGGTTCTGTTCCTGTGACTTTGGTTCTGTTCTCGTCGTGACGTTGGTTCTGTTCTCGTGACTTTGGTTCTGTTCTCGTCGTGACGTTGGTTCTGTTCTCGTGACATTGGTTCTGTTCTCGTGACGTTGGTTCTGTTCTCGTGACGTTGGTTCTTTTCTCGTCGTGACATTGGTTCTGTTCTCGTGACGTTGGTACTGTTCTCGTGACATTGGTTCTGTTCTCGTGATGTTGGTTCTGTTCTCGTGACATTGGTTCTGTTCTCGTGACGTTGGTTCTTTTCTCGTGATGTTGGTTCTGTTCTCGTGACATTGGTTCTGTTCTCGTGACATTGGTTCTTTTCTCGTGACATTGGTTCTTTTCTCGTGACGTTGGTTCTGTTCTCGTGACGTTGGTTCTGTTCTCGTCGTGACATTGGTTCTGTTCTCGTGACATTGTTTCTGTTCTCGTGACGTTGGTTCTTTTCTCGTGACGTTGGTTCTGTTTTTGTGACGTTGGTTCTGTTCCCGTGACATTGGTTCTGTTCTTGTGACGTTGGTTCTGTTCTCGTGACGTTGGTTCTGTTCTCGTCGTGACATTGGTTCTGTTCTCGTGACATTGGTTCTGTTCTCGTGATGTTGGTTCTGTTCTCGTGACATTGGTTCTGTTCTCGTGACGTTGGTTCTTTTTTGTGACGTTGGTTCTGTTCCCGTGACATTGGTTCTGTTCTTGTGACGTTGGTTCTGTTCTCGTGACGTTGGTTCTGTTCTCGTCGTGACATTGGTTCTGTTCTCGTGACATTGGTTCTGTTCTCGTGATGTTGGTTCTGTTCTTGTGACGTTGGTTCTGTTCTCGTGACGTTGGTTCTGTTCTCGTGACATTGGTTCTGTTCTCGTCGTGACGTTGGTTTTGTTCTCGTGACATTGGTTCTGTTCTCGTCGTGACATTGGTTCTGTTCTCGTGACGTTGGTTCTGTTCTTGTGACGTTGGTTCTGTTCTCGTGACGTTGGTTCTGTTCTCGTGACATTGGTTATTTTCTCGTCGTGACGTTGGTTCTGTTCTCGTGACATTGGTTCTGTTCTCGTCGGGACATTGGTTCTGTTCTCGTGACGTTGGTTCTGTTCTCGTCGTGACGTTGGTTCTGTTCTCGTGACGTTGGTTCTGTTCTCTTCGTGACATTGGTTCTGTTCTCGTGATGTTGGTTCTGTTCTCGTCGTGACATTGGTTCTGTTCTCGTGACGTTGGTTCTGTTCTCGTGACGTTGGTTCTGTTCTCGTCGTGACATTGGTTCTGTTCTCGTGACGTTGGTTCTGTTCTCGTGACGTTGGTTCTGTTCTTGTCGTGACATTGGTTCTGTTCTCGTGACGTTGGTTCTGTTTTTGTGACGTTGGTTCTGTTTTTGTGACGTTGGTTCTGTTCCCGTGACGTTGGTTCTGTTCTCGTGATGTTGGTTCTGTTCTCGCAACATTGGTTCTGTTCTCGTGACGTTGGTTCTTTTTTTGTGACGTTGGTTCTGTTCCCGTGACATTGGTTCTGTTCTTGTGACGTTGGTTCTTTTCTCTTGACGTTGGTTCTTTTCTCGTCGTGACGTTGGTTCTGTTCTCGTGACGTTGGTTCTGTTCTCGTGACGTTGGTTCTGTTCTCGTCGTGACATTGGTTCTGTTCTCGTGACGTTGGTTCTGTTCTCGTCGTGACGTTGGTTCTGTTCTTGTGACATTGGTTCTGTTCTCGTGACGTTGGTTCTGTTCTTGTGACATTGGTTCTGTTCTCGTCGTGACGTTGGTTCTGTTCTCGTGACGTTGGTTCTGTTCTCGTGACGTTGGTTCTGTTCTTGTGACGTTGGTTCTATTCCCGTGACATTGGTTCTGTTCTCGTCGTGACATTGGTTCTGTTCTCATGACGTTGGTTCTGTTCTCGTGACGTTGGTTCTGTTCTCGTCGTGACGTTGGTTCTGTTCTCGTGACATTGGTTCTGTTCTTGTGACGTTGGTTCTGTTCTCGTCGTGACATTGGTTCTGTTCTTGGGACGTTGGTTCTGTTCTCCTGACGTTGGTTCTGTTCTCTTCGTGACATTGGTTCTGTTCTCGTGACATTGGTTCTGTTCTCGTGACATTGGTTCTGTTCTCGTGACGTTGGTTCTGTTCTCATCGTGACATTGGTTCTGTTCTCGTGACGTTGGTTCTGTTCTCGTCGTGACGTTGGTTCTGTTCTTGTGACATTGGTTCTGTTCTCGTGACGTTGGTTCTGTTCTTGTGACATTGGTTCTGTTTTCGTCGTGATGTTGGTTCTGTTCTCGTGACATTGGTTCTGTTCTCGTGACGTTGGTTCTGTACTCGTCGTGACGTTGGTTCTGTTCTCGTGACATTGGTTCTGTTCTTGTGACGTTGGTTCTGTTCTCGTCGTGACATTGGTTCTGTTCTTGGGACGTTGGTTCTGTTCTCCTGACGTTGGTTCTGTTCTCTTTGTGACATTGGTTCTGTTCTCGTGACATTGGTTCTGTTCTCGTGACATTGGTTCTGTTCTCGTGACGTTGGTTCTGTTCTCGTCTTGACATTGGTTCTGTTCTCGTGACATTGGTTCTGTTCTCGTGACGTTGGTTCTGTTCTCTTCGTGACATTGGTTCTGTTCTCGTCTTGACATTGGTTCTGTTCTCGTGACATTGGTTCTGTTCTCGTGACGTTGGTTCTGTTCTCGTCGTGACATTGGTTCTGTTCTCGTGACGTTGGTTCTGTTCTCGTCGTGACATTGGTTCTGTTCTCGTGACGTTGGTTCTGTTCTCGTGACGTTGGTTCTGTTCTCGTCGTGACATTGGTTCTGTTCTCGTGACGTTGGTTCTGTTCTCGTCGTGACAGTGGTTCTGTTCTCATGACGTTGGTTCTGTTTTTGTGACGTTCGTTCTGTTCCCGTGATGTTGGTTCTGTTCTTGTGACGTTGGTTCTGTTCTCGTGACGTTAGTACTGTTCTCGTCTTGACATTGGTTCTGTTCTCGTGACATTGGTTCTTTTCTCGTGACGTTGGTTCTGTTCTCGTGACGTTGGTTCTGTTCTCGTGACGTTGGTTCTTTTTTTGTGACGTTGGTTCTGTTCCCGTGACATTGGTTCTGTTCTTGTGACGTTGGTTCTTTTCTCGTGACGTTGGTTCTGTTCTCTTGACGTTGGTTCTTTTCTCGTCGTGACGTTGGTTCTGTTCTCGTGACGTTGGTTCTGTTCTCGTGACGTTGGTTCTGTTCTCGTCGTGACATTGGTTCTGTTCTCGTGACGTTGGTTCTGTTCTCGTCGTGACGTTGGTTCTGTTCTTGTGACATTGGTTCTGTTCTCGTGACGTTGGTTCTGTTCTTGTGACATTGGTTCTGTTCTCGTCGTGATGTTGGTTCTGTTCTCGTGACATTGGTTCTGTTCTCGTGACGTTGGTTCTGTTCTCGTCGTGACGTTGGTTCTGTTCTCGTGACATTGGTTCTGTTCTTGTGACGTTGGTTCTGTTCTCGTCGTGACATTGGTTCTGTTCTTGGGACGTTGGTTCTGTTCTCCTGACGTTGGTTCTGTTCTCTTTGTGACATTGGTTCTGTTCTCGTGACATTGGTTCTGTTCTCGTGACGTTGGTTCTGTTCTCGTCGT
The DNA here is from genome assembly GCF_910589615.1 of Taurulus bubalis. Taxonomy (NCBI): domain Eukaryota; kingdom Metazoa; phylum Chordata; class Actinopteri; order Perciformes; family Cottidae; genus Taurulus; species Taurulus bubalis. Next base: position 1,016,414 of record NC_136594.1, on the reverse strand, counting down.
GACATTGGTTCTGTTCTCGTGACGTTGGTTCTGTTCTCGTGACGTTGGTTCTGTTCTCGTCGTGACATTGGTTCTGTTCTCGTGACGTTGGTTCTGTTCTCGTCGTGACAGTGGTTCTGTTCTCATGACGTTGGTTCTGTTTTTGTGACGTTCGTTCTGTTCCTGTGATGTTGGTTCTGTTCTCGTGACGTTAGTACTGTTCTCGTCTTGACATTGGTTCTGTTCTTGTGACATTGGTTCTTTTCTCGTGACGTTGGTTCTGTTCTCGTGACGTTGGTTCTGTTCTCTTGACGTTGGTTCTTTTCTCGTCGTGACGTTGGTTCTGTTCTCGTGACGTTGGTTCTGTTCTCGTGACGTTGGTTCTGTTCTCGTCGTGACATTGGTTCTGTTCTCGTGACGTTGGTTCTGTTCTCGTCGTGACGTTGGTTCTGTTCTTGTGACATTGGTTCTGTTCTCGTGACGTTGGTTCTGTTCTTGTGACATTGGTTCTGTTCTCGTCGTGACGTTGGTTCTGTTCTCGTAACGTTGGTTCTGTTCTTGTGACATTGGTTCTGTTCTCGTCGTGACATTGGTTCTGTTCTCGTGACGTTGGTTCTGTTCTCGTGACATTGGTTCTGTTCTCGTGACGTTGGTTCTGTTCTTGTGACGTTGGTTCTATTCCCGTGACATTGGTTCTGTTCTCGTCGTGACATTGGTTCTGTTCTCATGACGTTGGTTCTGTTCTCGTGACGTTGGTTCTGTTCTCGTCGTGACGTTGGTTCTGTTCTCGTGACATTGGTTCTGTTCTCCTGACGTTGGTTCTGTTCTCTTCGTGACATTGGTTCTGTTCTCGTGACATTGGTTCTGTTCTCGTGACATTGGTTCTGTTCTCGTGACGTTGGTTCTGTTCTCGTCTTAACATTGGTTCTGTTCTCGTGACATTGGTTCTGTTCTCGTGACGTTGGTTCTGTTCTCGTCGTGACGTTGGTTCTGTTCTCGTGACGTTGGTTCTGTTCTCTTCGTGACATTGGTTCTGTTCTCGTGATGTTGGTTCTGTTCTCGTCGTGACATTGGTTCTGTTCTCGTGACGTTGGTTCTGTTCTCGTGACGTTGGTTCTGTTCTCGTCGTGACATTGGTTCTGTTCTCGTGACGTTGGTTCTGTTCTCGTGACGTTGGTTCTGTTCTTGTCGTGACATTGGTTCTGTTCTCGTGACGTTGGTTCTGTTTTTGTGACGTTGGTTCTGTTTTTGTGACGTTGGTTCTGTTCCCGTGACGTTGGTTCTGTTCTCGTGATGTTGGTTCTGTTCTCGCAACATTGGTTCTGTTCTCGTGACGTTGGTTCTTTTTTTGTGACGTTGGTTCTGTTCCCGTGACATTGGTTCTGTTCTTGTGACGTTGGTTCTTTTCTCTTGACGTTGGTTCTTTTCTCGTCGTGACGTTGGTTCTGTTCTCGTGACGTTGGTTCTGTTCTCGTGACGTTGGTTCTGTTCTCGTCGTGACATTGGTTCTGTTCTCGTGACGTTGGTTCTGTTCTCGTCGTGACGTTGGTTCTGTTCTTGTGACATTGGTTCTGTTCTCGTGACGTTGGTTCTGTTCTTGTGACATTGGTTCTGTTCTCGTCGTGACGTTGGTTCTGTTCTCGTGACGTTGGTTCTGTTCTCGTGACGTTGGTTCTGTTCTTGTGACGTTGGTTCTATTCCCGTGACATTGGTTCTGTTCTCGTCGTGACATTGGTTCTGTTCTCATGACGTTGGTTCTGTTCTCGTGACGTTGGTTCTGTTCTCGTCGTGACGTTGGTTCTGTTCTCGTGACATTGGTTCTGTTCTTGTGACGTTGGTTCTGTTCTCGTCGTGACATTGGTTCTGTTCTTGGGACGTTGGTTCTGTTCTCCTGACGTTGGTTCTGTTCTCTTCGTGACATTGGTTCTGTTCTCGTGACATTGGTTCTGTTCTCGTGACATTGGTTCTGTTCTCGTGACGTTGGTTCTGTTCTCATCGTGACATTGGTTCTGTTCTCGTGACGTTGGTTCTGTTCTCGTCGTGACATTGGTTCTGTTCTCGTGACGTTGGTTCTGTTCTCGTGACGTTGGTTCTGTTCTCGTCGTGACATTGGTTCTGTTCTCGTGACGTTGGTTCTGTTCTCGTCGTGACAGTGGTTCTGTTCTCATGACGTTGGTTCTGTTTTTGTGACGTTCGTGCTGTTCCCGTGATGTTGGTTCTGTTCTTGTGACGTTGGTTCTGTTCTCGTGACGTTAGTACTGTTCTCGTCTTGACATTGGTTCTGTTCTCGTGACATTGGTTCTTTTCTCGTGACGTTGGTTCTGTTCCCGTGACGTTGGTTCTGTTCTCGTGACGTTGGTTCTTTTTTTGTGACGTTGGTTCTGTTCCCGTGACATTGGTTCTGTTCTTGTGACGTTGGTTCTTTTCTCGTGACGTTGGTTCTGTTCTCTTGACGTTGGTTCTTTTCTCGTCGTGACGTTGGTTCTGTTCTCGTGACGTTGGTTCTGTTCTCGTCGTGACATTGGTTCTGTTCTCGTGACGTTGGTTCTGTTCTCGTCGTGACGTTGGTTCTGTTCTTGTGACATTGGTTCTGTTCTCGTGACGTTGGTTCTGTTCTTGTGACATTGGTTCTGTTTTCGTCGTGATGTTGGTTCTGTTCTCGTGACATTGGTTCTGTTCTCGTGACGTTGGTTCTGTACTCGTCGTGACGTTGGTTCTGTTCTCGTGACATTGGTTCTGTTCTTGTGACGTTGGTTCTGTTCTCGTCGTGACATTGGTTCTGTTCTTGGGACGTTGGTTCTGTTCTCCTGACGTTGGTTCTGTTCTCTTTGTGACATTGGTTCTGTTCTCGTGACATTGGTTCTGTTCTCGTGACATTGGTTCTGTTCTCGTGACGTTGGTTCTGTTCTCGTCTTGACATTGGTTCTGTTCTCGTGACATTGGTTCTGTTCTCGTGACGTTGGTTCTGTTCTCTTCGTGACATTGGTTCTGTTCTCGTCTTGACATTGGTTCTGTTCTCGTGACATTGGTTCTGTTCTCGTGACGTTGGTTCTGTTCTCGTCGTGACATTGGTTCTGTTCTCGTGACGTTGGTTCTGTTCTCGTCGTGACATTGGTTCTGTTCTCGTGACGTTGGTTCTGTTCTCGTGACGTTGGTTCTGTTCTCGTCGTGACATTGGTTCTGTTCTCGTGACGTTGGTTCTGTTCTCGTCGTGACAGTGGTTCTGTTCTCATGACGTTGGTTCTGTTTTTGTGACGTTCGTTCTGTTCCCGTGATGTTGGTTCTGTTCTTGTGACGTTGGTTCTGTTCTCGTGACGTTAGTACTGTTCTCGTCTTGACATTGGTTCTGTTCTCGTGACATTGGTTCTTTTCTCGTGACGTTGGTTCTGTTCTCGTGACGTTGGTTCTGTTCTCGTGACGTTGGTTCTTTTTTTGTGACGTTGGTTCTGTTCCCGTGACATTGGTTCTGTTCTTGTGACGTTGGTTCTTTTCTCGTGACGTTGGTTCTGTTCTCTTGACGTTGGTTCTTTTCTCGTCGTGACGTTGGTTCTGTTCTCGTGACGTTGGTTCTGTTCTCGTGACGTTGGTTCTGTTCTCGTCGTGACATTGGTTCTGTTCTCGTGACGTTGGTTCTGTTCTCGTCGTGACGTTGGTTCTGTTCTTGTGACATTGGTTCTGTTCTCGTGACGTTGGTTCTGTTCTTGTGACATTGGTTCTGTTCTCGTCGTGATGTTGGTTCTGTTCTCGTGACATTGGTTCTGTTCTCGTGACGTTGGTTCTGTACTCGTCGTGACGTTGGTTCTGTTCTCGTGACATTGGTTCTGTTCTTGTGACGTTGGTTCTGTTCTCGTCGTGACATTGGTTCTGTTCTTGGGACGTTGGTTCTGTTCTCCTGACGTTGGTTCTGTTCTCTTTGTGACATTGGTTCTGTTCTCGTGACATTGGTTCTGTTCTCGTGACGTTGGTTCTGTTCTCGTCGTGACATTGGTTCTGTTCTCGTGACGTTGGTTCTGTTCTCGTGACGTTGGTTCTGTTCTCGTCGTGACATTGGTTCTGTTCTCGTGACGTTGGTTCTGTTCTCGTCGTGACAGTGGTTCTGTTCTCATGACGTTGGTTCTGTTTTTGTGACGTTCGTTCTGTTCCTGTGATGTTGGTTCTGTTCTCGTGACGTTAGTACTGTTCTCGTCTTGACATTGGTTCTGTTCTTGTGACATTGGTTCTTTTCTCGTGACGTTGGTTCTGTTCTCGTGACGTTGGTTCTGTTCTCTTGACGTTGGTTCTTTTCTCGTCGTGACGTTGGTTCTGTTCTCGTGACGTTGGTTCTGTTCTCGTGACGTTGGTTCTGTTCTCGTCGTGACATTGGTTCTGTTCTCGTGACGTTGGTTCTGTTCTCGTCGTGACGTTGGTTCTGTTCTTGTGACATTGGTTCTGTTCTCGTGACGTTGGTTCTGTTCTTGTGACATTGGTTCTGTTCTCGTCGTGACGTTGGTTCTGTTCTCGTAACGTTGGTTCTGTTCTTGTGACATTGGTTCTGTTCTCGTCGTGACATTGGTTCTGTTCTCGTGACGTTGGTTCTGTTCTCGTGACATTGGTTCTGTTCTCGTGACGTTGGTTCTGTTCTTGTGACGTTGGTTCTATTCCCGTGACATTGGTTCTGTTCTCGTCGTGACATTGGTTCTGTTCTCATGACGTTGGTTCTGTTCTCGTGACGTTGGTTCTGTTCTCGTCGTGACGTTGGTTCTGTTCTCGTGACATTGGTTCTGTTCTCCTGACGTTGGTTCTGTTCTCTTCGTGACATTGGTTCTGTTCTCGTGACATTGGTTCTGTTCTCGTGACATTGGTTCTGTTCTCGTGACGTTGGTTCTGTTCTCGTCTTAACATTGGTTCTGTTCTCGTGACATTGGTTCTGTTCTCGTGACGTTGGTTCTGTTCTCTTCGTGACATTGGTTCTGTTCTCGTCTTGACATTGGTTCTGTTCTCGTGACATTGGTTCTGTTCTCGTGACGTTGGTTCTGTTCTCGTCGTGACATTGGTTCTGTTCTCGTGACGTTGGTTCTGTTCTCGTCGTGACATTGGTTCTGTTCTCGTGACGTTGGTTCTGTTCTCGTGACGTTGGTTCTGTTCTCGTCGTGACATTGGTTCTGTTCTCGTGACGTTGGTTCTGTTCTCGTCGTGACAGTGGTTCTGTTCTCATGACGTTGGTTCTGTTTTTGTGACGTTCGTTCTGTTCCCGTGATGTTGGTTCTGTTCTTGTGACGTTGGTTCTGTTCTCGTGACGTTAGTACTGTTCTCGTCTTGACATTGGTTCTGTTCTCGTGACATTGGTTCTTTTCTCGTGACGTTGGTTCTGTTCTCGTGACGTTGGTTCTGTTCTCGTGACGTTGGTTCTTTTTTTGTGACGTTGGTTCTGTTCCCGTGACATTGGTTCTGTTCTTGTGACGTTGGTTCTTTTCTCGTGACGTTGGTTCTGTTCTCTTGACGTTGGTTCTTTTCTCGTCGTGACGTTGGTTCTGTTCTCGTGACGTTGGTTCTGTTCTCGTGACGTTGGTTCTGTTCTCGTCGTGACATTGGTTCTGTTCTCGTGACGTTGGTTCTGTTCTCGTCGTGACGTTGGTTCTGTTCTTGTGACATTGGTTCTGTTCTCGTGACGTTGGTTCTGTTCTTGTGACATTGGTTCTGTTCTCGTCGTGATGTTGGTTCTGTTCTCGTGACATTGGTTCTGTTCTCGTGACGTTGGTTCTGTACTCGTCGTGACGTTGGTTCTGTTCTCGTGACATTGGTTCTGTTCTTGTGACGTTGGTTCTGTTCTCGTCGTGACATTGGTTCTGTTCTTGGGACGTTGCTTCTGTTCTCCTGACGTTGGTTCTGTTCTCTTTGTGACATTGGTTCTGTTCTCGTGACATTGGTTCTGTTCTCGTGACATTGGTTCTGTTCTCGTGACGTTGGTTCTGTTCTCGTCGTGACATTGGTTCTGTTCTCGTGACGTTGGTTCTGTTCTCGTGACGTTGGTTCTGTTCTCGTCGTGACATTGGTTCTGTTCTCGTGACGTTGGTTCTGTTCTCGTCGTGACAGTGGTTCTGTTCTCATGACGTTGGTTCTGTTTTTGTGACGTTCGTTCTGTTCCTGTGATGTTGGTTCTGTTCTCGTGACGTTAGTACTGTTCTCGTCTTGACATTGGTTCTGTTCTTGTGACATTGGTTCTTTTCTCGTGACGTTGGTTCTGTTCTCGTGACGTTGGTTCTGTTCTCTTGACGTTGGTTCTTTTCTCGTCGTGACGTTGGTTCTGTTCTCGTGACGTTGGTTCTGTTCTCGTCGTGACATTGGTTCTGTTCTCGTGACGTTGGTTCTGTTCTCGTCGTGACGTTGGTTCTGTTCTTGTGACATTGGTTCTGTTCTCGTGACGTTGGTTCTGTTCTTGTGACATTGGTTCTGTTCTCGTCGTGACGTTGGTTCTGTTCTCGTGACGTTGGTTCTGTTCTCGTGACATTGGTTCTGTTCTCGTGACGTTGGTTCTGTTCTCGTGACATTGGTTCTGTTCTCGTGACGTTGGTTCTGTTCTTGTGACGTTGGTTCTATTCCCGTGACATTGGTTCTGTTCTCGTCGTGACATTGGTTCTGTTCTCATGACGTTGGTTCTGTTCTCGTGACGTTGGTTCTGTTCTCGTCGTGACGTTGGTTCTGTTCTCGTGACATTGGTTCTGTTCTCCTGACGTTGGTTCTGTTCTCTTCGTGACATTGGTTCTGTTCTCGTGACATTGGTTCTGTTCTCGTGACATTGGTTCTGTTCTCGTGACGTTGGTTCTGTTCTCGTCGTGACATTGGTTCTGTTCTCGTGACGTTGGTTCTGTTCTCGTGACATTGGTTCTGTTCTCGTGACGTTGGTTCTGTTCTTGTGACGTTGGTTCTATTCCCGTGACATTGGTTCTGTTCTCGTCGTGACATTGGTTCTGTTCTCATGACGTTGGTTCTGTTCTCGTGACGTTGGTTCTGTTCTCGTCGTGACGTTGGTTCTGTTCTCGTGACATTGGTTCTGTTCTCCTGACGTTGGTTCTGTTCTCTTCGTGACATTGGTTCTGTTCTCGTGACATTGGTTCTGTTCTCGTGACATTGGTTCTGTTCTCGTGACGTTGGTTCTGTTCTCGTCGTGACATTGGTTCTGTTCTCGTGACGTTGGTTCTGTTCTCGTGACGTTGGTTCTGTTCTCGTCGTGACATTGGTTCTGTTCTCGTGACGTTGGTTCTGTTCTCGTCGTGACAGTGGTTCTGTTCTCATGACGTTGGTTCTGTTTTTGTGACGTTCGTTCTGTTCTCGTCGTGACATTGGTTCTGTTCTTGTGACGTTGGTTCTGTTCTTGTGACGTTGGTTCTGTTCTCGTCGTGACATTGGTTCTGTTCTCGTGACGTTGGTTCTGTTCTCGTCGTGACATTGGTTCTGTTCTCATGACGTTGGTTCTGTTCTCGTGACGTTGGTTCTGTTCTCGTGGTGACATTGGTTCTGTTCTCGTGACATTGGTTCTGTTCTCGTGACGTTGGTTCTGTTCTCGTGACGTTGGTTCTGTTCTCGTCGTGACGTTGGTTCTGTTCTCGTGACATTGGTTCTGTTCTCGTGACGTTGGTTCTGTTCTCGTGACGTTGGTTCTGTTCTCGTCGTGACATTGGTTCTGTTCCCCTGCAGGGTGCTGGGCTACAGGAGGGTGCCACCGGTGGTGGGGAGGCTGGTGGACGTGGTAACGGAGATCAAAGACATCACCACCGACCGCAAGCTGGCCAAGACCTTCTTCACCTCTCCTGGTACGGTCTCTCTCTCTGTCTGTCTCTGTCTCTCTCTGTCTCTTTATGTGTCTCTCTCTCCCTCTCTCTCTGTGTCTCTCTATCTCTCTCTGTCTCTCTCTCTCCCTCTCTCTTTCTCTGTCTCTCTCTCCCTCTCTCTCTCCCTCTAGGGGTCTGCTGAGGTCCTGCAGGGGCGTCGTGAACGTTTTGCTTGATGAGACACATTCTTCATGTTTAAATTATTTTTTTATATATTTTTTTCTACAAATTCTGTAAATAAAAACATGCAGTGATGTTGTTACTGTGTGTTTGTAAACATAGGTGATGTCGTTTTGTGTGTTTATAAAACACGCAGTGATGTTGTTATTGCGTGTTTATAGACAGGCAGTAGCACGCCACCCTGCTCACTGGACCGTACACATGTTTAACATGAAAACATGAATATATGAACCTGTGTGTTATTTAGACAGCTTAGTATTGAATGCACAATAACAAGGTATGTTTATACATGTTGCCGGGCCCAGTGTAATATATGATGGTATATAATATACATGGTCGGGGCCCTGCTCCAGCTCTATCAGTTTGGGGTCCTTGGTCTGAAAAAGTGGAGTAACTTCTCCAATTTAACATCACCCTCTCTCTTCTCTCCCTCCCATTCTCTCCTCTTCCCTCCCTCGCTCTCTCGCTCTCTCCCTCTCTCCCTCTCTGTGGTCCTCTGGCTCCCCCTAGTGGGCAGTGTGTGTTTCTACGGTCAGTGTTCGTACTACTGTTCTACGGAGCACGCGGTGTGCGGCCGGCCCCGGCTCCTGGAGGCCTCTTTGGCCGCCATGCTGCCCGACGCCGGCCTGCAGGCCCGCCGGTCCTGGAGGTCTCCATGGAGACGCTCCTACAGCCGCAGCAAGCTGGCCAAGTGAGTCAGGGTCAGAGGTCAGGCTATTACTGGATGATTCAGGAGGTTATTACTGGATGATTCAGGTGGTTATTACTGGATGATTCAGGTGGCTATTACTGGATGATTCAGGTGGTTATTACTGGATGATTCAGGTGGTTATTACTGGATGATTCATGAGGTTATTACTGGATGTTTCATGAGGTTATTACTGGATGATTCATGAGGTTATTACTGGATGTTTCATGAGGTTATTACTGGATGATTCATGAGGTTATTACTGGATGATTCATGAGGTTATTAGTGGATGTTTCAGGAGGTTGTTAGTGGATGTTTCAGGAGGTTTTTATTGGATGTTTCATGAGGTTATTACTGGATGTTTCAGGTGGTTATTAGTGGATGTTTCAGGAGGTTGTTAGTGGATGTTTCAGGAGGTTTTTATTGGATGTTTCAGGAGGGTATTATTATATGTTTCAGGAGGTTATTACCTGATGATTCAGGTGGTTATTAGTGGATGTTTCATGAGGTTATTAGTGGATGTTTCATGAAGTTATTACTGGATGTTTCATGAGGTTTTTAGTGGATGTTTCAGGAGGTTATTAGTGGATGTTTCAGGTGGTTATTAGTGGATGTTTCATGAGGTTATTACTGGATGATTCAGGTGGTTATTACTGGATGTTTCATGAGGTTATTACTGGATGTTTCATGAGATTATTACTGGATGATTCAGGTGGTTGTTACTGGATGTTTCATGAGGTTATTAGTGGATGTTTCATGAGGTTATTAGTGGATATTTCAGGTGGTTATTAGTGGATGTTTCAGGAGGTTATTAGTGGATGTTTCATGAGGTTATGACTGGATGTTTCAGGTGGTTATTAGTGGATGTTTCATGAGGTTATTGTTGGATATTTCAGGTGGTTATTACTGGATGTTTCAGGAGGTTATTATTGGATGTTTCAGGAGGTTATTATTGGATGTTTCAGGAGGTTATTAGTGGATGTTTCAGGATGTTATTAGTGGATGATTCATGAGGTTATTACTGGATGATTCAGGTGGTTATTAGTGGATGTTTCATGAGGTTATTACTGGATGTTTCATGAGGTTTTTAGTGGATGTTTCAGGAGGTTATTATTGGATGTTTCAGGTGGTTATTATTGAATGTTTCAGGTGGTTATTAGTGGATGTTTCAGGTGGTTATTAGTGGATGTTTCAGGATTTATTAGTGGATGTTTCAGGTGGTTTTTAGTGGATGTTTCAGGAGGTTATTACTTGATGTTTCAGGTGGTTATTAGTGGATGTTTCATGAGGTTATTACTGGATGATTCATGAGGTTATTACTGGATGTTTCAGGTGGTTATTAGTGGATGTTTCATGAGGTTATTACTGGATGATTCAGGTGGTTGTTACTGGATGTTTCATGAGGTTATTACTGGATGTTTCAGGTGGTTATTACTGGATGTTTCAGGAGGTATTACTGGATGTTTCAGGTGGTTATTAGTGGATGTTTCATGAGGTTATTATTGGATGTTTCATGAGGTTATTAGTGGATGTTTCATGAGGTTATTACTGGATGTTTCAGGTGGTTATTAGTGGATGTTTCATGAGGTTATTACTGAATGTTTCAGGTGGTTATTATTGGATGTTTCAGGTGGTTATTAGTGGATGTTTCATGAGGTATTACTGGATGTTTCAGGTGGTTATTAGTGGATGTTTCATGAGGTTATTAGTGGATGTTTCATGAGGTTATTAGTGGATGTTTCAGGAGGTTATTAGTGGATGTTTCATGAGGTTATTGTTGGATATTTCAGGTGGTTCTTACTGGATGTTTCAGGAGGGTATTATTATATGTTTCAGGAGGTTATTACCTGATGATTCAGGTGGTTATTAGTGGATGTTTCATGAGGTTATTAGTGGATGTTTCATGAAGTTATTACTGGATGTTTCATGAGGTTATTACTGGATGTTTCAGGTGGTTATTAGTGGATGTTTCATGAGGTTATTACTGGATGATTCAGGTGGTTATTACTGGATGTTTCATGAGGTTATTACTGGATGTTTCATGAGATTATTACTGGATGATTCAGGTGGTTATTAGTGGATGTTTCAGGAGGTTATTAGTGGATGTTTCATGAGGTTGTTAGTGGATATTTCAGGTGGTTAATAGTGGATGTTTCAGGAGGTTATTAGTGGATGTTTCATGAGGTTATTAGTGGATGTTTCATGAAGTTATTACTGGATGTTTCATGAGGTTATTACTGGATGTTTCAGGTGGTTATTAGTGGATGTTTCATGAGGTTATTACTGGATGATTCAGGTGGTTATTACTGGATGTTTCATGAGGTTATTACTGGATGTTTCATGAGATTATTACTGGATGATTCAGGTGGTTATTAGTGGATGTTTCAGGAGGTTATTAGTGGATGTTTCATGAGGTTGTTAGTGGATATTTCAGGTGGTTAATAGTGGATGTTTCAGGAGGTTATTAGTGGATGTTTCATGAGGTTATGACTGGATGATTCAGGTGGTTATTACTGGATGTTTCATGAGGTTATTACTGGATGTTTCATGAGATTATTACTGGATGATTCAGGTGGTTATTAGTGGATGTTTCAGGAGGTTATTAGTGGATGTTTCATGAGGTTGTTAGTGGATATTTCAGGTGGTTATTACTGGATGTTTCAGGTGGTTATTAGTGGATGTTTCATGAGGTTATTGTTGGATATTTCAGGTGGTTATTACTGGATGTTTCAGGAGGTTATTATTGGATGTTTCAGGAGGTTATTATTGGATGTTTCAGGAGGTTATTAGTGGATGTTTCATGAGGTTATTACTGGATGTTTCATGAGGTTTTTAGTGGATGTTTCAGGAGGTTATTATTGGATGTTTCAGGTGGTTATTATTGAATGTTTCAGGTGGTTATTAGTGGATGTTTCAGGTGGCTATTAGTGGATGTTTCAGGATTTATTAGTGGATGTTTCAGGTGGTTTTTAGTGGATGTTTCAGGAGGTTATTACTTGATGTTTCAGGTGGTTATTAGTGGATGTTTCATGAGGTTATTACTGGATGATTCATGAGGTTATTACTGGATGTTTCAGGTGGTTATTAGTGGATGTTTCATGAGGTTATTACTGGATGTTTCATGAGATTATTACTGGATGTTTCAGGTGGTTATTAGTGGATGTTTCAGATGGTTGTTACTGGATGTTTCATGAGATTATTACTGGATGTTTCAGGTGGTTATTAGTGGATGTTTCAGGTGGTTATTAGTGGATGTTTCAGGAGATTATTACTGGATGATTCAGGTGGTTGTTACTGGATGTTTCAGGTGGTTATTACTGGATGTTTCAGGTGGTTATTACTGGATGTTTCAGGAGGTATTACTGGATGTTTCAGATGGTTATTAGTGGATGTTTCATGAGGTTATTATTGGATGTTTCATGAGGTTATTATTGGATGATTCATGAGGTTATTATTGGATGTTTCATGAGGTTATTAGTGGATGTTTCATGAGGTATTACTGGATGTTTCAGGTGGTTGTTAGTGGATGTTTCATGAGGTTATTACTGGATGTTTCAGGTGGTTATTATTGGATGTTTCAGGTGGTTATTAGTGGATGCTTCATGAGGTATTACTGGATGTTTCAGGTGGTTATTAGTGGATGTTTCATGAGGTTATTAGTGGATGTTTCAGGAGGTTATTATTGGATGTTTATGTGTGTTGCAGGTGGCAGTCAGACCCAGACTACTGCTCCAGGGTGAAGAAGTCCTCTCCGTTCGACAGAGGGACCCGGCTGGTGGACTTCATGGACATGGTGATCCTGGACTTCTTGATGGGTACGGTACCTTTAAAGAGGTCCGCCTCCAACTTCAGACTCATTCAGGGTTACATATAATTATTATGATTCTGATTGGTTTCTCAGCTCAGCTGGAGGCTTCATGTTTAACGTCCTCCATGTTTACTGCAGATGTTCAGGTTCACTTTAGTGTGAGATGCACAGATCATCTCTTCTGTCATTGTGCTCTAACATGATGGAATCACAGCTGAATTCATGTTGTTATTTTCATGTTATTCTTAATGGTCTGGTTTGTTTGATTTATTTAAATGTACATAAAGACAGATAGATACTTTATAATCACGCAAGGGAACATTTTTTATACAGGTAAGCAATACAAACTGTTTAAAAAAAATAATAAAATAAAATTAAAAAATATGATAAACAAACACACAAACAAAGAGCAGGTTAAGACAGGTATGGTGTTGAAGTGTCACACGTGTAACTTCACGAGTCTTTCCCGGGACTGGAAGTGCTCTCTGAATAAAGTGTATGATAGTTATTGTTATTATAACTATAATAAGTCAGGAACACACACATTATTATATAACTATAATAAGTCAGGAACACACACATTATTATTATATTTAAAATAAGTCAGGAACACAAACACATTATTATAATATTTATAATAAATCAGGAACACACACACACACATTATTATTATATTTATAATAAATCAGGAACACACATACACTATTATATTTATAATAAGTTAGGAACGCACACATTAATATTATTATAATATTTAACTCGTTGCTTGGAGATAAAGAAACGCGCGCGAGCTTCAGACGGCATTCCTGCGCGTCACCGCGACAACCGGCGGTCTCCGCGGTTACGCGGACAACTTCCCTCCTCAGCCAGGTGAGAACGTCGGTTTGTATTCCTCCTCGTGTCGGTTAGCTAGTCGAGCTAGTTAAGCTCGTCGAACTAGTTAAGCTAGTCGAACTAGTTAAGATAGTCGAGCTAGTCGGGTTAAAGTTAGTGTAACTTCATAAGCTACCTGCTCTCTGGGAGTGCGTGTCCAGCTGCGGCACGCGCGAGCTGTTGTATCCCTGTGACGTCACGAGGTAACTAACCAGCAATAACCTGTAACAAGTTAACCTGTGACGTCACGAGGTAACTAACGTTGACTGATGAAGTAAAGTTGTGTATTTAACTGCCAGTATGATGTAGTTCATATAAAAAGGTACTTTGAGGTATATTAGAGTTTAGTGACGGTTAGTTGAGGCTTCATGTAATTTACCTTTACTGTGTTATAAAATTCATAGTTTAGCTTTAACCTGATAAAAAGCACAACAGGTGAATATAAACAGGATAAAGTAGATGAGTACATGAATATATGAGTATGTGAGTATATGAGTATATGAGTACATGAGTACATGAGTATATGAGTGCATGTGTATATGAGTGCATGAGTATATGAGTGCATGAGTATATGAGTACATGAGTACATGAGTATATAAGTATATGAGTAATGAGTATATGATGTATCAGTGCTCTCAGAGTGAAGTCCTGCTGGAGAACCGGCAGCATGTGGGCCAACCCTCCAGAGCCGGGGTCCTTAAAAGAGGCCCCTCAGACCGGCAGCATGTGGGCCAACCCTCCAGAGCCGGGGTCCTTAAAGGAGGCCCCTCAGACCGGCAGCAGAGACTCCAGCGGGCCGGGCCCCGGGGGGGCTCTAGCGCCTCTGCCTCGGTTCAGCTGGAGCCCGCTGGGGGATCTTCCCCGTCTGGGGGCCCGAGTGGGACCCGGGAGAGGATGGGGCTCGTCTTTGGGGGTCGACCTCCCGATCAGGCCCTCTGCTAAGTGGACAGCACCGAGGTACACTGTTTTATTTATATATACATATGTGTGTATATACTGTGTCTCTCTTGAGTCTCTCTTGAGTCTCTCTTGAGCCTCTTGAGTCTCTTGAGTCTCTTGAGTCTCTCTTGAGTCTTTTGAGTCTCTTGAGCCTCTTGAGTCTCTCTTGAGTCTCTTGAGCCTCTCGAGTCTCTCTTGAGTCTCTTGAGTCTCTTGAGCCTCTTGAGTCTCTCTTGAGTCTCTTGAGCTTCTTGAGTCTCTTAGTCTCTTGAGCCTCTTGAGTCTCTCTTGAGTCTCTTGAGCCTCTCGAGTCTCTCTTGAGTCTCTTAAGTCTCTTGAGCCTCTTGAGTCTCTCTTGAGTCTCTCTTGAGTCTCTTGAGTCTCTTGAGTCTCTCTTGAGTCTCTTGAGTCTCTTGAGTCTCTTGAGCCTCTTGAGTCTCTCTTGAGTCTCTTGAGTCTCTCTTGAGTCTCTCTTGAGTCTCTTGAGTCTCTCTTGAGTCTCTCTTGAGTCTCTCTTGAGCCTCTTGAGTCTCTTGAGTCTCTTGAGCCTCTTGAGCCTCTTGAGTCTCTTGAGTCTCTCTTGAGCCTCTTGAGTCTCTCTCGAGTCTCTTGAGTCTCTTGAGCCTCTTGAGTCTCTCTCGAGTCTCTTGAGTCTCTTGAGCCTCTTGAGTCTCTCTTGAGTCTCTTGAGTCTCTCTTGAGTCTCTTGAGCCTCTTGAGTCTCTTGAGCCTCTTGAGTCTCTTGAGTCTCTCTTGAGCCTCTTGAGTCTCTTGAGCCTCTTGAGCCTCTTGAGTCTCTTGAGTCTCTTGAGTCTCTTTTGAGTCTCTTTAGTCTCTTGAGTCTCTCTTGAGTCTCTTGAGTCTCTTGAATCTCTCTTAAGTCTCTCTTGAGTCTCTTGAATCTCTCTTGAGTCTCTCTTGAGCCTCTTGAGTCTCTCTTGAGTCTCTCTTGAGTCTCTCTTGAGCCTCTTGAGTCTCTTGAGTCTCTTGAGCCTCTTGAGCCTCTTGAGTCTCTTGAGTCTCTCTTGAGCCTCTTGAGTCTCTCTCGAGTCTCTTGAGTCTCTTGAGCCTCTTGAGTCTCTCTCGAGTCTCTTGAGTCTCTTGAGCCTCTTGAGTCTCTCTTGAGTCTCTTGAGTCTCTCTTGAGTCTCTTGAGCCTCTTGAGTCTCTTGAGCCTCTTGAGTCTCTTGAGTCTCTCTTGAGCCTCTTGAGTCTCTTGAGCCTCTTGAGCCTCTTGAGTCTCTTGAGTCTCTTGAGTCTCTTTTGAGTCTCTTTAGTCTCTTGAGTCTCTCTTGAGTCTCTTGAGTCTCTTGAATCTCTCTTAAGTCTCTCTTGAGTCTCTTGAATCTCTCTTGAGTCTCTCTTGAGTCTCTTGAGTCTCTCTTGAGTCTCTCTTGAGCCTTTTGAGTCTCTTGAGTGTCTTGAGTCTCTCTTGAGTCTCTCTTGAGTCTCTTGAGTCTCTTGAGTCTATCTTGAGTCTCTCTTGAGCCTCTTGAGTCTCTTGAGTCTCTCTTGAGTGTCTTGAGTGTCTTGAGTCTCTTGAGTCTCTCTTGAGTCTCTTGAGTCTCTCTTGAGTCTCTTGAATCTCTTGAGTCTTTCTTGAGTCTCTTGAGTCTCTTGAATCTCTCTTGAGTCTCTCTTGAGCCTCTTGAGTCTCTTGAGTCTCTATTGAGTCTCTTGAGCCTCTTGAGTCTCTTGAGTCTCTCTTAAGTCTCTTGAGTCTCTCTTGAGTCTCTTGAGCCTCTTGAGTCTCTTGAGTCTCTCTTGAGTCTCTCTTGAGTCTCTCTTGTGTCTCTTGAGTCTCTCTTGAGTATATTGTGTCTCTTGAGCCTCTCTTGAGTCTCTCTTGTGTCTCTTGAGTCTCTCTTGTGTCTCTTGAGTCTCTCTTGAGTCTCTTGAGTCTCTCTTGTGTCTCTTAAATCTCTCTTGAGCCTCTTGAGTCTCTTGAGTCTCTCTTGAGTCTCTTGAGTCTCTCTTGTGTCTCTTGAGTCTCTCTTGAGCCTCTTGAGTCTCTTGAGTCTCTCTTGAGTCTCTCTTGAGTCTCTCTTGAGCCTTTTGAGTCTCTTGAGCCTCTTGATTCTCTTGATTCTCTTGAGCCTCTTGAGTCTCTTGAGTCTCTCTTGAGTCTCTTGAGTCTCTCTTGAGCCTTTTGAGTCTCTTGAGCCTCTTGATTCTCTTGAGTCTCTTGAGCCTCTTAAGTCTCTCTTGAGCCTTTTGAGTCTCTTGAGCCTCTTGATTCTCTTGAGTCTCTTGAGCCTCTTGAGCCTCTTGGGTCTCTTGAGCCTCTTGAGTCTCTTGAGTCTCTCTTGAGTCTCTTGAGTCTCTCTTGAGCCTTTTGAGTCTCTTGAGCCTCTTGAGTCTCTTGAGCCTCTTGAGTCTCTTGAGTCTCTCTTGAGTCTCTTGAGTCTCTCTTGAGCCTTTTGAGTCTCTTGAGCCTCTTGATTCTCTTGAGTCTCTTGAGCCTCTTGAGTCTCTCTTGAGCCTTTTGAGTCTCTTGAGCCTCTTGATTCTCTTGAGTCTCTTGAGCCTCTTGAGTCTCTCTTGAGTCTCTTGAGTCTCTTGAATCTCTCTTGAGTCTCTCTTGAGTCTCTTGAATCTCTCTTGAGTCTCTCTTGTGTCTCTTGAGTCTCTTGAGTCTCTCTTGTGTCTCTCTTGAGTCTCTCTTGTGTCTCTTGAGTCTCTCTTGTGTCTCTCTTGAGTCTCTCTTGTGTCTATCTTGAGTCTCTCTTGAGTCTCTTGAGTCTCTCTTGAGTCTCTTGAGTTTCTCTTAAATCTCTTGAGTCTCTTGAGTCTCTCTTGTGTCTCTTGAGTCTCTCTTGAGTCTCTTGAGTCTCTCTTGAGTTTCTCTTGTGTTTACACTCTCAGCCTCACAGAGGAAGATGAACTCATGAAAGTGGGTAAAAAGATAACGGCTAAAGTGAACGAAGCTCCTCTCACCGGCGCAGAGGTCGTTCACATCCTCGCTCACAGCGACCCGGCAGAGTTTGGGCTCTATCACCTGAAAGAAGTGGAGGCGGACTCCTGCAGGTACGACCCTCTGCCGTCCCTCTGGCGTCCGACCCGGTGAAAGTACGGCCGCGCAGCGACGTGTGCTCTCTGCTTCCAGACCCTACGACCTGCGGGTGGTCCGGTCCAGTGCGGCGGGCTGCGAGCACTACGTCTTCTCCCCCGATGCCGTGCTCCACGTGACGGAGACGGGTCACGGGGGCCTCGTCAGCCTGGCAGAGTGGAGCAGGGAGGCCGCCGCCTGGGGGGCGCTGCGGGAAATCCCCTTCTTCAGGGACTTCAGACTGCGGAGAGCGTTCAGCAGGTGAGACTGACAGGTTCATTTAATAATTGACTAGTAATCAATGACCAAAGTAATCCATGACCATGAAGCTGCTCTTTTCTTTTCTTGTATTTCTCTCTTAAATGATGTTTTTTAACTCCAGGTGGAATAGAAACGTCCGTGGCATCTCGTTCCAGAAGAAGTGTCGAGATCTGGAGGATGAGCTGCTGCTGGCTGAGCCTCTGTTAGGAAAGACTCTCCTGCTCCTCACCAGGTGACTCACTACTTCACAGAGGAGGATGTCATGTGACTAGAAGTACAATAGATGTCATGTGACCAGAAGTACATGGTCCAGGGTAGAAGCAGAGTTGATGGGACATGAATTCAAGGTAAAGGAGAGAGGAGAGAGGAGCTCAGTGTATCCTCACCTCGGGCGTGTTGAGCTTCAGCCCTGTCTGGATCAGTGATCCGCGATCTTTTTCAGGGCAATTGAAGATGTGAAGGCGACGCCCCGGCTGCCTCTGGACGGGTCGAGAACCTTCACCCTGCTGGAGTTCAGGAGCCAGCAGGCGGCCATGAAGCAGGAGCTGCTGCAGGCGCTGGAGAAGCTATCCCGCCATCGCGCCGCCCTCCTGAACGCTGTGAGCACGTCTTCTAACACGTCATATCAAACGATAACAACGTGAAGAGTGGGTTTAATGAAAGCGGTTGATAGACGGGTGCTCAGTTTATATCTATTCATGTATTTATTCAACCACACAATGTGCCAGGGTAGTGGCCAGATATCACCAGAAGACAGCGAACACTGTAGTGCAACACTGTGCATCACAAAACACAGGGTTGTTATGCTCATGGAAAACATGGAGCAGTCATGGAGTTTTAAAATGGTTATTTCCAGGCCTGGAAAAAAATAAATAAAACCCCAAAAGTTTAGTAAAAGTCATGTAAATGTGTTATATTCATGTGTTCATGTCGTTCATTTACGCTGAGTTTGAAATAATGAATATGCTTTTAAAAGAAAGACTCAAAATATAAGCAGGCATACATACAGGCATCTATATAAATGTTTATTCTTTTAATCAAACTATTGTCTCATTCATTTGAGTCATTTAAGGTTTACTGTATGCTTTGTATTCTCATTGTTAGTTTAAATACTACATTTACTCACTTTTTACTGTTTACACCCAGATTTCACTAAATGTTTGTCATGGACATTTGGTTTAAAGTCATGGACATTTGGTTTAACGTCATGGAATCCACTGGTGAACATGTGTTTGAACCCTGTAAACTTTAGACGATTCCCCGTACTGCTGTCTCATTCCCAGTGTTTCCTCTGTGGTGCTGATGCTTTGCTCCCCCAGGTGAAGCGGCGCAGCTACGAGGACGTCCAGCGGCTGCAGCTGCACCTGGAACACGCCAACAAAGCACCCGCCGGCTGCGAGGAGCCGCTGCACCGCCGCCTGGCTCACCGGCAGCGGCTGCAGGAGGACTCGGCCCGGGCGGAGGCCGTCCTGCACAAGCTGGGCCGCTTCGCCGCGCTGGTGGACCGCATGACGCTGCAGAGCCTCGGCACGGCCGCACGCATAGACGCCGAGGCTCTGCTCAGGGACGCAGTGCAGGTCCTTCACTCCTTCACTCCTTCACTCCTTCACTTCTTAACTCATTAACTCATTAACTCCTTAACTCCTTCACTCCTTCACTTCTTAACTCATTAACTCATTAACTCCTTAACTCCTTCAGTCCTTCACTCCTTCACTCCTTCACTTCTTAACTCATTAACTCATTAACTCCTTCACTTCTTAACTCATTAACTCCTTCACTCCTTCACTTCTTAACTCATTAACTCATTAACTCCTTCACTCCTTCACTTCTTAACTCATTAACTCCTTCACTCATTAAGTCATTAACTCCTTCACTCATTAACTTATTAACTCCTTCACTTCTTAACTCCTTAACTCCTTCACTTCTTAACTCCTTCACTCCTTGAATTCTTAACTCCTTAACTCATTAACTCCTTAACTCCTTCACTCATTAGTTTCTTAACTCCTTGACATGACATTACATGGCATCACATGACATTACATGACATGACATTATATGATATTACATGACATTACATGACATTACATGACATGACATGACATTACATGACATTACATGACATGACATGACATTACATGACATGACATTACATGACATCACATGGCATTACATGACATCACATGACATTACATAGCATCACATGACATTACATGACATCACATGACATGACTTTACATAACATCACATGCCATTCCATGACATCACATGACATCACATTACATGACATGACATTACATAGCATCACATGACATTGCATGACATTACATAACATCACATAACATGGCATGACATGACATTACATAACATCACATGACATTACATAACATCACATGACATTACATGACATCACATGACATTTCATGATATTACATGACATTACATAACATCACATGACATGACATTACATGATATTACATAACATCACATGACATTACATCAACTGTCTGCCGTTTCTGAGATTGGAGTGGGACACGGGAAAAAAACTGAGGTTGTGATCATCTTAGCAAGAGAAGATCTTTGACGTCGCGAGTCTTGGCCAATCAGCGTTAAGATGTCTACAGCGGCTTCATTTCCCTCCCCCCAGTTTAATAATAGCAAGCTAGTCAGCTAGCTAACACGTTAGCTAACGTTGTTGGAGAGACAGCGAGTGAGATTACTGGCAGCGGAGAGTCCGTAGCAGTGTGTGACGTCAGACAGGAGAGCGGCGAGTCATTGGCTCTGTTAGTTCTACCGACCGACACCTGACTACATATAAGCTCTACCTAAAGACACCTCACTACATATAAGTTCTACTACTGACACCTGACTACATATAAGTTCTACCTACCGACACCTCACTACATATAAGTTCTACCTACCGACACCTCACTACATATAAGTTCTACCTAAAGACACCTCACTACACATAAGTTCTACTACCGACACCTAACTACATATAAGTTCTACTACCGACACCTCACTACATATAAGTTCTACCTACCGACACCTCACTACATATAAGTTCTACCTAAAGACACCTCACTACATATAAGTTCTACCTACCGACACCTCACTACATATAAGTTCTACCTACCGACACCTCACTACATATAAGTTCTACCTACCGACACCTCACTACATATAAGTTCTACTACCGACACCTCACTACATATAAGTTCTACCTACCGACACCTCACTACATATAAGTTCTACTACCGACACCTCACTACATATAAGTTCTACTACCGACACCTCACTACATATAAGTTCTACCTACCGACACCTCACTACATATAAGTTCTACTACTGACACCTCACTACATATAAGTTCTACTACCGACACCTCACTACATATAAGTTCTACTACTGACACCTCACTACATATAAGTTCTACTACCGACACCTCACTACATATAAGTTCTACTAAAGACACCTCACTACATATAAATTCTACTACCGACACCTCACTACATATAAGTTCTACCTACCGACACCTCACTACATATAAGTTCTACTACCGACACCTCACTACATATAAGTTCTACTAAAGACACCTCACTACATATAAGTTCTACTACCGACACCTCACTACATATAAGTTCTACTACCGACACCTCACTACATATAAGTTCTACCTACCGACACCTCACTACATATAAGTTCTACTACTGACACCTCACTACATATAAGTTCTACTACCGACACCTCACTACATATAAGTTCTACTACCGACACCTCACTACATATAAGTTCTACTAAAGACACCTCACTACATATAAGTTCTACTAAAGACACCTCACTACATATAAGTTCTACTAAAGACACCTCACTACATATAAGTTCTACTAAAGACACCTCACTACATATAAGTTCTACCTACCGACACCTCACTACATATAAGTTCTACTACCGACACCTCACTACATATAAGTTCTACTACCGACACCTCACTACATATAAGTTCTACTAAAGACACCTCACTACATATAAGTTCTACTACCGACACCTCACTACATATAAGTTCTACTAAAGACACCTCACTACATATAAGTTCTACCTACCGACACCTCACTACATATAAGTTCTACTAAAGACACCTCACTACATATAAGTTCTACTACCGACACCTCACTACATATAAGTTCTACCTACCGACACCTCACTACATATAAGTTCTACCTACCGACACCTGACTACATATAAGTTCTACTACCGACACCTCACTACATATAAGTTCTACTACCGACACCTCACTACATATAAGTTCTACTAAAGACACCTCACTACATATAAGTTCTACTACCGACACCTCACTACATATAAGTTCTACCTACCGACACCTCACTACATATAAGTTCTACCTACCGACACCTGACTACATATAAGTTCTACTACTGACACCTCACTACATATAAGTTCTACTACCGACACCTCACTACATATAAGTTCTACTAAAGACACCTCACTACATATAAGTTCTACTACCGACACCTCACTACATATAAGTTCTACTACCGACACCTCACTACATATAAATTCTACTACCGACACCTCACTACATATAAGTTCTACTAAAGACACCTCACTGCATATAAGTTCTACTAAAGACACCTCACTGCATATAAGTTCTACCTACCGACACCTCACTACATATAAGTTCTACTACCGACACCTCACTGCATATAAGTTCTACCTACCGACACCTCACTGCATATAAGTTCTACTACCGACACCTCACTGCATATAAGTTCTACTACCGACACCTCACTGCATATAAGTTCTACTACCGACACCTCACTACATATAAGTTCTACTACCGACACCTCACTGCATATAAGTTCTACTAAAGACACCTCACTGCATATAAGTTCTACTAAAGACACCTCACTGCATATAAGTTCTACTAAAGACACCTCACTACATATAAGTTCTACTACCGACACCTCACTGCATATAAGTTCTACTACCGACACCTCACTGCATATAAGTTCTACTACCGACACCTCACTGCATATAAGTTCTACTAAAGACACCTCACTGCATATAAGTTCTACTAAAGACACCTCACTGCATATAAGTTCTACCTACCGACACCTCACTACATATAAGTTCTACTACCGACACCTCACTGCATATAAGTTCTACCTACCGACACCTCACTACATATAAGTTCTACTAAAGACACCTCACTACATATAAGTTCTACCTACCGACACCTCACTACATATAAGTTCTACTACCGACACCTCACTGCATATAAGTTCTACCTACCGACACCTCACTACATATAAGTTCTACTACCGACACCTCACTGCATATAAGTTCTACCTACGACACCTCACTGCATATAAGTTCTACTACCAACACCTAACTACATATAAGTTCTACCTACGACACCTCACTACATATAAGTTCTACTACCAACACCTCACTACATATAAGTTCTACCTACCGACACCTCACTACATATAAGTTCTACTACCGACACCTCACTGCATATAAGTTCTACTAAAGACACCTCACTGCATATAAGTTCTACCTACCGACACCTCACTACATATAAGTTCTACTACCAACACCTCACTACATATAAGTTCTACCTACCGACACCTCACTACATATAAGTTCTACTACCAACACCTCACTACATATAAGTTCTACCTACCGACACCTCACTACATATAAGTTCTACTACCGACACCTCACTGCATATAAGTTCTACTAAAGACACCTCACTGCATATAAGTTCTACCTACGACACCTCACTGCATATAAGTTCTACTACCAACACCTCACTACATATAAGTTCTACCTACCGACACCTCACTACATATAAGTTCTACTACCAACACCTCACTACATATAAGTTCTACTACCGACACCTCACTGCATATAAGTTCTACCTACGACACCTCACTGCATATAAGTTCTACTACCAACACCTCACTACATATAAGTTCTACCTACCGACACCTCACTACATATAAGTTCTACTAAAGACACCTCACTGCATATAAGTTCTACTAAAGACACCTCACTGCATATAAGTTCTACCTACCGACACCTCACTGCATATAAGTTCTACTACCGACACCTCACTACATATAAGTTCTACTAAAGACACCTCACTGCATATAAGTTCTACTAAAGACACCTCACTGCATATAAGTTCTACCTACCGACACCTCACTGCATATAAGTTCTACTACCGACACCTCACTACATATAAGTTCTACTACCAACACCTCACTACATATAAGTTCTACCTACCGACACCTCACTACATATAAGTTCTACTACCGACACCTCACTACATATAAGTTCTACTAAAGACACCTCACTGCATATAAGTTCTACTAAAGACACCTCACTGCATATAAGTTCTACCTACCGACACCTCACTACATATAAGTTCTACTACCGACACCTCACTGCATATAAGTTCTACCTACGACACCTCACTGCATATAAGTTCTACTACCAACACCTCACTACATATAAGTTCTACCTACCGACACCTCACTACATATAAGTTCTACTAAAGACACCTCACTGCATATAAGTTCTACTAAAGACACCTCACTGCATATAAGTTCTACCTACCGACACCTCACTACATATAAGTTCTACTACCGACACCTCACTACATATAAGTTCTACTAAAGACACCTCACTGCATATAAGTTCTACTACCGACACCTAACTACATATAAGTTCTACCTACGACACCTCACTACATATAAGTTCTACTACCAACACCTCACTACATATAAGTTCTACTACCGACACCTCACTACATATAAGTTCTACTAAAGACACCTCACTGCATATAAGTTCTACTAAAGACACCTCACTGCATATAAGTTCTACCTACCGACACCTCACTGCATATAAGTTCTACTACCGACACCTCACTACATATAAGTTCTACCTACCGACACCTCACTGCATATAAGTTCTACCTACCGACACCTCACTGCATATAAGTTCTACCTACCGACACCTCACTGCATATAAGTTCTACTACCGACACCTCACTACATATAAGTTCTACTAAAGACACCTCACTGCATATAAGTTCTACTAAAGACACCTCACTACATATAAGTTCTACCTACCGACACCTCACTACATATAAGTTCTACTAAAGACACCTCACTACATATAAGTTCTACTACCAACACCTAACTACATATAAGTTCTACCTACCGACACCTCACTACATATAAGTTCTACTACCGACACCTCACTACATATAAGTTCTACTAAAGACACCTCACTACATATAAGTTCTACTACCGACACCTCACTACATATAAGTTCTACTAAAGACACCTCACTGCATATAAGTTCTACTACCGACACCTCACTACATATAAGTTCTACTAAAGACACCTCACTACATATAAGTTCTACTAAAGACACCTCACTGCATATAAGTTCTACCTACCGACACCTCACTGCATATAAGTTCTACTACCGACACCTCACTACATATAAGTTCTACTAAAGACACCTCACTACATATAAGTTCTACTAAAGACACCTCACTGCATATAAGTTCTACCTACCGACACCTCACTACATATAAGTTCTACTAAAGACACCTCACTGCATATAAGTTCTACTACCGACACCTCACTACATATAAGTTCTACTAAAGACACCTCACTGCATATAAGTTCTACCTACCGACACCTCACTACATATAAGTTCTACTAAAGACACCTCACTGCATATAAGTTCTACCTACGACACCTCACTATATATAAGTTCTACTACCAACATCTAACTACATATAAGTTCTACCTACGACACCTCACTACATATAAGTTCTACTACCAACACCTCACTACATATAAGTTCTACCTACCGACACCTCACTACATATAAGTTCTACTACCGACACCTCACTGCATATAAGTTCTACCTACGACACCTCACTATATATAAGTTCTACTACCAACATCTAACTACATATAAGTTCTACCTACGACACCTCACTACATATAAGTTCTACTACCAACACCTCACTACATATAAGTTCTACCTACCGACACCTCACTACATATAAGTTCTACTACCGACACCTCACTACATATAAGTTCTACCTACCGACACCTCACTACATATAAGTTCTACTACCGACACCTCACTACATATAAGTTCTACTACCGACACCTCACTACATATAAGTTCTACTACCGACACCTCACTACATATAAGTTCTACCTACCGACACCTCACTACATATAAGTTCTACTACCGACACCTCACTACATATAAGTTCTACCTACCGACACCTCACTACATATAAGTTCTACTACCGACACCTCACTACATATAAGTTCTACCTACCGACACCTCACTACATATAAGTTCTACTACCGACACCTCACTACATATAAGTTCTACTACCGACACCTCACTACATATAAGTTCTACCTACCGACACCTCACTACATATAAGTTCTACTACCGACACCTCACTGCATATAAGTTCTACCTACGACACCTCACTATATATAAGTTCTACTACCAACATCTAACTACATATAAGTTCTACTACCGACACCTCACTACATATAAGTTCTACCTACCGACACCTCACTACATATAAGTTCTACTACCGACACCTCACTACATATAAGTTCTACCTACCGACACCTCACTACATATAAGTTCTACTACCGACACCTCACTACATATAAGTTCTACTACCGACACCTCACTGCATATAAGTTCTACTACCGACACCTCACTGCATATAAGTTCTACTACCGACACCTCACTACATATAAGTTCTACTAAAGACACCTCACTACATATAAGTTCTACTAAAGACACCTCACTGCATATAAGTTCTACCTACCGACACCTCACTACATATAAGTTCTACTAAAGACACCTCACTGCATATAAGTTCTACCTACCGACACCTCACTACATATAAGTTCTACTACCGACACCTCACTGCATATAAGTTCTACCTACGACACCTCACTATATATAAGTTCTACTACCAACATCTAACTACATATAAGTTCTACCTACGACACCTCACTACATATAAGTTCTACTACCAACACCTCACTACATATAAGTTCTACCTACCGACACCTCACTACATAATTTCTACTACCGACACCTCACTACATATAAGTTCTACCTACCGACACCTCACTACATATAAGTTCTACTACCGACACCTCACTACATATAAGTTCTACTACCGACACCTCACTGCATATAAGTTCTACTACCGACACATGACTACATATAAGTTCTACTACCGACACCTCACTACATATAAGTTCTACCTAAAGACACCTCACTACATATAAGTTCTACCTAAAGACACCTCACTACATATAAGTTCTACCTAAAGACACCTCACTACATATAAGTTCTACTACCGACACCTCACTACATATAAGTTCTACCTAAAGACACCTCACTACATATAAGTTCTACCTAAAGACACCTCACTACATATAAGTTCTACTACCGACACCTCACTACATATAAGTTCTACTACCGACACCTCACTACATGTAAGGAGAGGACAAGTGGAGATTTTATCCAACTTTTATTTTAATAAAAAAAACAAAATGAGTTTCCTCCGTAGGGTGGCCGGGCTCCTGTTTATATTTAAGGGTTTAAGATCTACGTGTAGGAAAAAGTGTATCCTCCAGTTAATTATAATCTAAATAGTTATGCGGTTATAATCGCTGTCACACAGAGAGAGGTGCATGTTCAGGTTTACTGGTGGAAACATTATTCAGTGTTCTAGACTAACAGTGACGTCTCCTCAAAGTAAAGTGGTATAACAGTATGACATAAAATGGTCTAATAAAAAGGCTGGTACATTATACATATTATGGCATATAAGTGTAATATTATGTAGTGAAATGTAGTAGTAGCAAAACAATATTCAGTATAGTATAGCAGTATTGCATATTGTAAGTATTAAGTCTACAAAATATATACACACACACACACACACACACACACACACACACACACACACACTACCGTTCAAAAGTTTGGGGTCACTTAGAAATTTCCTTATTTTTCAGAGAAAAGCACTGTTTTTTTCAATGAAGATAACATTAAATTAATCATAAATACACTATACATTGTTAATGTGGTAAATGACTCTTCTAGGTGGAATTGCCTGGTTTTTAATGTAATATCTACTTAGGTGTATAGAGGCCCATTTCCAGCAACTATCACTCAGTGTTCTAATGGTACATTGTGTTTGCTCATCATAGAAGACTAATGGATGATTAGAAAACCCTTGTGCAATTATGTTAGCACAACTTAAAACAGTTATGCTGGTGAGAAAAGCTAAACAACTGGCCTTCCTATGCATAGCATCACATGTGTGGGTTTGATTATATTCTCAAAATGGCCAGAAAAAGAGAACTTTCATGTGAAACTCGCCAGTCTGTTCTTGTTCTTAGAGATGAAGACTATTCCATGTGAGAAATTGCTGAACATTTGTCTGGGTGACCCCAAACTTTTGAACGGTAGTGTATGTATATATAATTAAAACCCATAATCATCATAGTTTGTCAGCTTCTCGACGAGTGACGCTGTTCGGCATTAACTCGCCCCCCCCGCCCCGCTGGTGTCACCTTTTTCACCCCTCATGAGTTTGTAGGTCTGACTGTAAATGTTAGACCCAGTGACAGGCTGGCATGAAATGGCTTGCATAATACTTAGTAAGGAGGCCATAATCATTTTTGACTCATGGCTGAAGTTAAGTTTCTCCAGCTCAGATATTACCCCTAAAGGGGTAATATCCTTCTCACCTTTTTCACCCCTGACTGTTTTCATGCCTGCACATCACATGACATGACATGACATGACATGACATGACCTGACACGGTGCCGGCGTGCTCCTGTGTTTCAGAGCCCCCTTCAGCGCTGCCTCTTCCTCACCGAGCTGAGCGTCGCTGCCGGCGCTGCTCTGGCGGTGGATCCCCCGCTGCTCTGCTTCCAGGAGGCTGTGAGCGACGGTCTGCTGGCGGCCGGCGGCGCCTTCGTCCAGGTCTCTCTCACGCTTTGCTCCTGTTCCATCCTCCACTTGATGGTTTTTATGTCGCTGTAGAAAGTTATAAGATGATATTTCCTTTTCCTAACAGACTGACTGGAGGCATGAATAACCTCAATAAGGCCTCAGACACACTTGTGATAATATGTTGTCTTCATTGCAGACTGCTTTTGATTAATCGCAGAATAAAACTTAGTTTTAAGCTCCAAAAAGAGCAAATTCTTCCCGTTTGTCAGTGAAACGCATGTTCCCACCACTAGGGGGAGTGTTGCTTCACTCGTCTTCACCACAAAGCTGCAAACTTCAGTACATCGTGGTTACTTTCATGAAATGGTTCCGCTGGTTTATAAACAGGGTTCTTGCAGTCATGTAAATGTGTTATATTCATGTCGTTCATTTACGCTGAGTTTGAAATAATGAATATGCTTTTAAAAGAAAGACTCAAAAAACATAAGCAGGCATACATACAGGCATCTATATAAATGTTTATTCTTTTAATCAAACTAGTGTCTCATTCATTTGAGTCATGTAAGGTTTACTGTATGCTTTGTATTCTCATTGTTAGTTTAAATACTACATTTACTCACTTTTTACTGTTTACACCCAGACTTCACGAAATGTTTGTCAAGGAAATTTGATTTAAAGTCATGGAAATCCTTTGGTCAGAATGTGTCTGAACCCTGTAAAAAGGCTTTACTGGGTCACTACCTCAGCGCCAGTAAAGTGACGCGTTACTCCAGCTCACCATCAGAGACGGATTCTCCTCGTGGTAGAATTCGTTGGTTCACGACCCTTTCTTTCTTCTAGATGTGTGTGGCGTGTGGATTCTTCCTGGAGCTCAGCGACAGTTTCTTCACCTCCGACGTGCCTCATGCCTCTGTGCACGGTCGCGTGCAGCTCCCTCTCACAGGTGAAGGCAGAACGCGCCCGCAGTCGACCTTCCTGCTGCTGCATGCGTTGCTTTATTTGTTTCGGACGTGTTTTCCTTCTCAGGGGAGGGCGAGGACCCCGACGGAGCGACCGACCGCCGGATGTTCTGCTGCTCGCGGCTCAGAGACCCGGCGGCGGCGGCGACCTGGCTCTCGGTGCGCGGCGCCCGGGTCCACTGCAGCTACCGTCCGCTCCTCCAGACGCAGCTGCAGTGGATCCTCGACAGCGGCGACGTCGCAGAGCAAGCGGAGAGGGAGCAGGCCAGGATCATGCAGGCAGGCCTTTCAGAGCACACGGCGGCGAAGGGTTGACGCTTCCTAATCCGCACGCTCACGCCTCTGTTCTCCCGACAGGAGGCCGAGCTGCAGGTGCAGCGGCTGTGTGAGAGCTACTCGTGGCTGCTGGACGTCCACGCGTTCGTCCGCCGGTGGAGCCGAGCCTCTCTGGAGTCCATGAAGGGTCGGCCCGCCGCGGCGTACGAGGAGCACGTGCAGACGGTGCGCCGCTGGAGCCGGAGGGTCCACGCGGTGCCCTCGTCCATCTCTACCACCAACCGGCTGTTCGTCATCCAGTGCGCCGGCCTGACGGAACGCCTCGGTGGGTTTTACTCTCAAGCGATCGGAGGCTCCTAAAACCTTCTGAGCCCCAGAGCCCCCCAAAATGGGGGCTAAAAGCCTTCTGCACCTCTTGTTCCCTGTGTTCAAGTAGTCGTATGAACCCCAAATGAGTTCTAATACTTGTGTTATTTTATATGTTTTTTTTCTGATTTTTTTTGCGAAAAAAATGTGTATTAAAAAAAAAAAAAACTTTTCTAGCATATTTTGATCATAACTATTAACATCCAGCATGCTATGAGCAAGATTCCCCAAACATGCCTCCTCGAGCGGTGCCCGAGTTTTTCAAGCTGTATGGTTCAGGGCCTTAACAACAGCCCACATACTAATAACACACATTTTAGGAAAGATTAGGACCTGAAGAATCGGAATCTGCAACATAAATCACAATCAAACAAAGCATTGGCATGTTCGGAAGGAGTTTCAGTAAAAAAAAACTGTGTCGTTCGGTTCAAAAATGGAAAGATTACTTATTTTATGCCAAAACATTGTTCGATTCAGGCATGCTGGGTATTGACATGTTCATCAGCTTGCACGTGTGCCGTATGACGCAGTCTGAGAAACGTGCGAGGACCAGAGAGGACTCAGGACTCATAAACGTCTGCAGAAAAAAAAGAAAAGAAACTCCGGCCGTTTTGTGACTCTACAGGTAGTAATAGGGTTATAAGGATTGTTGCTTTGTTAGACTCCCACAAGCCCGTAGGGTTACGGGGTGTGTCTGTTAGGGAAAACCAACGTTGTGAGTGGTACTTATGAAGGGTTTAGTGAAATGTTCGGTCGCTAAGGCAAGTTTACGTAAGTACTTAGACTTAACGTTTTTAAACCATAGGTCTCTTCTCACAAAGGTTGCGGTTTTGTAACAATTCAAATGAAGTTAATCAACCCTGTGGTTGCGAAGATAATTCAGTTTCCGTCTTTAGAAACGAGACTTCTTTTGGTGAAAAAGAGGCGCCGGGGCGCTTGGGCCTGTACGTCCGTCTCCTCCGCTGAACGCTCTGATGGTTTCCAACAGGCCAGCAGCTGAGGCGCGTGGAGGAGGAAGCGCTGCAGCAGCTGGCGGAGCAGATCCAGCTGCTCTCTGGGGGCCTCGTGGCCCTCCTGGAGGAGGCGGCTGACGAACTCAACGCCGACCCCCGAGACCTCCACGAGCTCTCGGCTTACGCCCTCACGGTAAAGAACCTCCTCCTGTACTCGCACGGGCAACACGAGCCTCGAGGAAGAGAAACAAGCGGGAAGAGACACCGGTTAAAGTCTCGTTGAGCCAGTTTAACTTTGACACATGGTGGATGGAGGACTCCGATCCTGGGAGTCACACCTTCACTTTAATTTCATTCTCCATGAAGTGCTTTGTCTCGTCAGAGTGTTCTGAGTTTAGATCCATCATCCGAGAGCGAGCAGGGATGCAAAGGGCATGACGGGTGGCTCTTGTCTTGTGCACCTTCGTGGTGCTGAGTTGGTGAAAACCTTCCAGTCACAGAGCAGGAGCAATAATCAGCTGTTATATTACGTCAAAGTCCCAGACTCCAGTGTCATGGCTGCAGCGTGAGGAGATTCAACCCAGCAGATGAAATCAACAACATGGAAAGCTGCATAATGTTGGGGCCTCAGAGTCCGGAGAAACATTTCATCATAGTTTCACACAAACACGTCGATGGCCGAAGAGCAAAACCTCCTCGAGAATACAAAAAATAAACTTGTTTATTGCAGAATGGTATTTGTTAAGGATGCCCAATAGAAAATACACACAAAGAAAGATACGGAAAAGAAACGGTTTTTGCACTTTGGCCATCGACGTAACAAATTGCTATAAATGCTGAATCTGTCTCCTTATCTCAGACGAGGGAGTCCGTGAAGTCGTTGGCCGACACGCAGCAGCGTTTGGACTACGTCCGCTCCCTCCAGGAGGTTTGCGTGAACTACAGGAAGATGACCGAGCAGGAAGTGACTTTGGAGGAAAAGGTTTGTGAGCATCAGCGAGAAAACGATGCTCCTAAATAACCACATTGTTTCCTGCAACATTCCAGCGGTTTCGCCGCCACCTCCTCCACTGCAGCGTGTTGTCTGTTTCTAGATGCGGGTCTCGTGGAGTCGCTTCCTTCCCCTCCTGAAGCGAGCGGAGGCCGTCGTGTGCAGCCGTCTTCCCTCCATGGCGAGCGCGTTGGACGCGATGTTCTCCTTCTTGGCCCGTTACCTGAACAGAAGGGTCTCCGAAGCCACGTCGGGACCCTTCCTCGACCCGACCCAGAACGCACGGGACATGGTGTCCGAACTGAGCCCTGTGCGCGTGCACGTGCACGGCCTCTTTGCAAAGCTGGAACGACTCAGCGGGACCAGTCAGAACCTGCACGGTGAGATCAGTGGCGCCTTTAACTTACGGTCATGGAAAACCTGGAAAAGTCAGTTTTTAAATGGTTATTTCCACACGGCCGTTGTGTCTCTGTGCCTCCCACCAGAACGTCCGATGGATTTGACCTCTTTGACAACAGATGTTCAGAAGGTCAGCGCCCGCTGTGCATTGTGGGAGCTGATGGCGGAGTGCACGACCTGGATGGACGACTGGAAGCAGCTGCTGCTCAGTGAGGTGACCCAACCTCTCTCATTGGCACGGTGGAGGTCATGATTCACATGAACTCATGGGGACAAACGTAGAACTCATCTGGGGACAATTTACTTGATCTTGAATGTACTCTCCTTTATTGATCGTCTTTTATTTCTTTGGAGAAAGAAAGTACTGTTGATGTTAAGCGCTGGACTTTTGGGAAGCACAGGCTTCCATGTGAGTTAAAACAATACAATCTCTATTTCTTTTCCTGTCAGGTCGTAGTGTCACAAGCTCAAGGGAATATTTCCAAGTGGAAGGAGCGAGCTCTGGCTCTCACAAGTGTCATACCTACCCATGATGCAGTGCTGCAGGAGACTTCAGGGATCCTGGAAATCTTAAGCAGTCAGGTTGCTTTCTTAACTGAGCTGCAGAGCTCCACACTGAAGCACAGGCACTGGAAAGCCATTTTCCAAGGTCAGACTCATTTACTCTTTGTAAACCATATTAATATCTTAATCCAGGGATTCCCAAAGTGTGGTGCGTGAGCTGCCTCGAGGGGGTGCGCGAGAGGAAAAATGTAATGGTGGTCTAATGGTGTAATAATTAATATTAAACATAATAAAAAAAAAAAATTAAGTAGGATTTTTTAATTATAAAATGTCTCTTTGTAAGATTTAAAATTAAAAACGTACAATTTAATAAATACATGCACTTCCGGTCCGGCCGCCAGACTGTCTTTTACTACTCACTAGCTAGCCTAGCTTGTGCACCTAACGTCATTTCATTCATTCAGCAACATCCATGAAAATATGTTAAACTGGCTGAAATCGGGAAGCTGTCAGTTTTTGAGAGTCGCGTCTGGCGTGAACGGCCCTTTATTGCTCTTTAAAAGTGACGCCTTGTGAAACTGACATTTATACAGCGGACTAAATCTAGTAACAAACGCGAGCAAACAGTTCTCGCATTGGTCCGATTTTATGCGGCTATAAATAGGCTCTGTTGCGTTTTTTTTTAAGGTGCGGGGGATTGTGGGTGCGTGAACCCGGTCGGGATGTAGAAGGGGGTGCGTGGCCTAAAAAGTTTGGGAACCGCTGTCTTAATCTAATACTACAGGGTACCTATGGTTCTGATATGTGTTAAAGCTGCATTCTCTCTCCTGACCACCAGGGGGCGACTCCTCTGGTTGTATAGAAGTCTATGCTTCATGTGTTAAAGCTGCATTCTCTCTCCTGACTTTCTCTGAGTGTCTCGTGTGAAACCAGAAGTCAACATTGACTTATGTTACCTTACTTTTGTTCCATAACTTGCGCTCTTATCTAATGCCAACTGTGTTGTGTCACTTATTTGAACCAAAACTACAACTGTTCCATAAACCAAACCAAGTTGGCTCGTTTTGCCAAACATTTGCAGGAAAACATACTTAATATGAGAAATAACGTTTTTGTCATCATACGAGCGGCTGTACGAGGACCCGTTGATTGTACCACTTGCATTGAACCACAGCATGTCTAAAATCATCAAAATACATTCCATCTCACAGACATGGGCCAGCTGTATGTCCCAGAGAAGAAGGTGACTGTTTCTCAACTGATGTCTCAGCAACTTGATCAGAAACTAATCACCAAGGTGAGAGCAGGATAGACGTGACACATTATGGCAGGAAATAATATATATCTGCTGCTGCAAACATGGTCAGTAAACAAGAATCCATCCTGATAGGCTACTAACACCTGTTACTTGATTCATTTTGCAGGTATGCAGGGATGCACAGGTGGAGTGCAACATGGAGCAGAGCTTCCAGAAGCTTCGGCGGGGATGGAGAGCCAGACTCTTCCAGATGGATAAATTCACTCTGCCTGTTTGGCAGCCTGCAGAGCCACAACATGGACTAACAGTCTCAGATCTCCAAACTGCCCGTCAACACTCCTGGAATGACACAAGATTCATCATCATCGGTGAGACTAATAACAAGCTAGCAGATTTACAATGCAGATGTGTAAGAAGTTACTGCTTTGGCTCCATCGTTAGGGGGAAATGTGGTTGTATAGAAGTCTCTGCTTCATGTGTTAAAGCTGCATTCTCTCTCCTGACCACCAGGGGGTGACTCCTCTGGTTGTATAGAAGTCAATGCTTCATGTGTTAAAGCTGCATTCTCTCTCCTGACCACCAGGGGTGACTCCTCTGGTT
Source organism: Taurulus bubalis (assembly GCF_910589615.1). Lineage (NCBI taxonomy): Eukaryota > Metazoa > Chordata > Actinopteri > Perciformes > Cottidae > Taurulus > Taurulus bubalis. The sequence continues at coordinate 981,460 of NC_136594.1, read as the reverse complement.
GTATAGCAGTCTATATAAATGACTCTACTTCTCTTGATGTATTCCCTCAGTAAACATTGTAAACATGAGTTTATGTCTCAATCTCTAGTTTCAAGTCTTCTTAAATACAGCATGATGTTCATTTAGTAAATGATGGTCACTTAGAGTCAAACAGACCAGAAAGCAGGGGACACTTTCATGATGACTACGTCCACTTCTTCTTACAGTCTGTGGTTTTCTCCCTCAGGTCTGGAAATGCATTTTGCTGAGCTGGAGAACGATTTGATGTCTCTGTCCACCACGATGACGTCACCGCACAGCGCCGAGTTCAGGCTGCAGATAGAAGACTGGATGCAGTCAATGCAAGAGCTTGGTAAGGTGGATATACAAATGAACCTTTTAAAACCCATCATGGGGGGGCAGAGTGAGAGATTGTTATATAAAACTGTAAATCATAGCTTGTTTTATGAAAAAAAGCCCAATCTGCTGTATTTGGATGTATTGAACACCATAAGTAATATACAAGTGAAATATATGGTTTGGTATGAGAAAATTCAAATGTCACAGATGTGCCCCAATGAGTCCTCGCCTGAATGTTCTCTGTTCTAAACCCTCTCTAACTTTGTTCTGCTTCACTTTATCAAAGTCAACCTTTACAGAGAGAATGTTCACATATTGTGTTATGATTTGGGTTAGAGAATGTTCACATATTGTTATGATTTGGGTTAGAGAATGTTCACATATTGAGTTATGATTTGGGTTAGAGAATGTTCACATATTGAGTTATGATTTGGGTTAGAGAATGTTCACATATTGTTATGATTTGGGTTAGAGAATGTTCACATATTGAGCTATGATTTGGGTTAGAGAATGTTCACATATTGTGCTATGATTTGGGTTAGAGAATGTTCACATATTGAGCTATGATTTGGGTTAGAGAATGTTCACATATTGAGCTATGATTTGGGTTAGAGAATGTTCACATATTGAGCTATGATTTGGGTTAGAGAATGTTCACATATTGTGTTATGATTTGGGTTAGAGAATGTTCACATATTGTGCTATGATTTGGGTTAGAGAATGTTCACATATTGAGCTATGATTTGGGTTAGAGAATGTTCACATATTGAGCTATGATTTGGGTTAGAGAATGTTCACATATTGAGCTATGATTTGGGTTAGAGAATGTTCACATATTGAGCTATGATTTGGGTTAGAGTTGGACCTTACAGCTGCATCATTTCAAATAAATAATCATCCTGAAAGTGATTTTTTTATAGGCGGACCTGAAACCTTTTCTTTTTTTTCTGTGTCATCTTCATTTACTCTTAACCAGTAACATATAGACTGATATTTACACATCTGAACACAATCGCACATGTGTACCTTTTATTATAACACCCAAATCATTAAAATAGTCCGAGTGGTTGCAAAGATACACCCTTTTTAGTTTGGATATGACATTTTTTAGGAAAGGGTCTAAAAATAGGTGGGTTTTCTAAGGAGAGGAAGTAAGATTTTTAAAAATTTGCAGAGAAAAAATATGAATATTGTTTTGCCTTTTGCTTCCCCTTTCAATATCAACAGGGAAGCTACTTTTATTATTTGAGAGGTACCAGCAAGTGTGGGCCTTCCTGACCAAGATGTTCCATGACACAGGCCTCAGTGTTCAGAGGGCGGATCTGGTACGTCCCCTTTGCATCACACATGCATGACACTGGTGTATTTTAATTTAAATATGTCAGATACATGTCTTTCTTTCTTTCTTTCATAGCTGGAGCAATTTCAACCAGTTGACAAGGCATTTAAGGAAATGATGCTCATTATATCAAGGGACCCTCACGTGCTGAACTTTGTCCATTCTAAGAAGACAGATGACGGATTTCACGGTGACAGCCTGCACCGGCTTCTCCTCGATGGTCTGTCCACCATGGAGGCCATTTCCAACCAGATGGTGGATCTCCTGGAGTCCCTCTGTAAACAGTTCCCAAGACTCTGGTTCTTGAGTGACAGGGAAGTGATCCAACTCCTCTCCTTTCACCCGACGCCTTTCACATTGCAACGCTTTGTGCGCAAATGCTTTAAAGGGATACGTGGGCTCGACGTGGATCGTGAGACGCCGTCTACCGTCAGCGCTGTGAAGAGCTGTGGGTCTACTTCTCAAAGCCCCAGACCGATGAAGGTGCTGGGGGTTTTTGGCAGCCTCCAGGAGCACATTACCTTTACGAGTCCTTTGGAGCCGAATCCCAATGCCTTGGTTTGGCTCTCTGTCTTTGAGAAACAGTTAAAGTTGACCATGGTGCAACACATGAAACAGTGCGCTATTGTTCGAAACCAGCTTCAACCATCCAGTCAAGGGTTGGCATGCGATGAGGAAGTCGGAGACATCCGGCTGCACCTGGCCGAAAGGAGGAAAGTTGTACTACCTGTGCTGGAGCTGCTGTCTGCTCATCCTATTCAGTGTCTGCTGGTGGCCGAGGAGGCAGTTTGGTCCAAGGCGGTCCTCCAAGCTTCCCGAGATTCAAACCCAGAGGAGTTGCGCAACCTAAAGGCATACAACTCTGCAAAACTGAAGACCCTCGGCCGTTCCATAAGGGAGGGAGTCACAGGGGCTGAGCGTGAGTCTCTGGTCTCTAAGTACACAATGATGTGTTTTCGTGCTTTAGTGCAGCTAACTATGAAGCATGCACAGCAGCTGTCTCGACTCATGGAGGTACAATGTACACTGGACTCGTCTTTTGAGTGGCTAAGTCTGATGAAGTACCATATAAACTCAGACGATTGGAGTCTGGAGGGCAGTGATGATCTAACATGTTACGTGGATGTTTTGGGCCATCGACTCCAATATGACTATGAGTATTTTGGTCCAGAGGATTGGCTGATGGTGCATACTCCGTCCACAGATCGGGCAACACTGGGGATTCTCCTGGCTCTGACGAGCTACAGATGTGGGTTTGTGAGTGGACCCTGCATGTCTGGAAAGAAAATGACTGTAGTCCAGATGGGAAAAGCGTTAGGGCGTCAGGTTGTCGATGTGCAATGTTGGCCGAGCACGAGAGCTGGTGTTGTTCAGCGGATGCTGCTGGGCGCCCTGCAGACCGGAGCATGGCTCCTGTTGGACTCTGCGGACTTACTGACACAAGGGGTCCTATCAGTACTAGGGCAGCATCTAGTAGACGTCCACGAGTCCTTCTCTAAGTTAACAAGAGACCTGAATCAGAGGGTGAATCAGGAGCCAAAGAACAGGCCTGCCGATGAGGTCGCAGGCTGCAGAAACATTGACTCAGAACGTCACGTGGTGCTTGCCGGTAAAAGCGTTTCTACCAGGCTGAGCTACGGATGTGTTCTCATCTCATCGAAGGGGAATGCGTCCGAGGTTCCAGAGAGTCTGCGATGTTCCACCAGACCCGTCGCGTTGACCCATCCAGATTACGGGGTCGTTGTAGAAGTAATGCTGAGTTCCATTGGTTTCTCAGAAGCCACGTCTTTAAGTCGCCGTCTGGTGGCCCTCATCGACCTGGCAAAGGATTCCCTCTGTCTGCCGGATTTCCTCTCTGACCCCCAGAGCTGCTACCTCGTTGTCTTGCAGAAGATCGTCTCCGCCTCTGAAACACACTTACAGCAAAGCGTAAGAGAACGAGAACTCTCACTCAAGGCCAAAGGAGCGGTCTCAGAACAAGCTGATCTTGCGCCTTCACGATGTGTGAGTGCCAGAGTTGTTGAAAAGGATAGAAAAGAAACTGACAAGCCTTCCGGGTGTTGCCTTTCTCACGTGTCGATCGTACGGGGATTGATGGAGGAGACGGCTATCGTCAAAGCCGTTCTTTCGGTCTTCTCACCGGTTCTTTATGAGCACAAGAAAGCTTCGCAGTTCGACCTCTTTTTCAGGGACACATTCCCTCTAGCGTGCCAGTTTCCTCTTTTCAAGCAGTACATTGAGGAAGAAGAAAAGATTCAACTGAACGATGCAGTTAAAGAGGAATTGCAAAGGAAACACTTTCACCCTGACGCCAAACTAATCGACAGTGCTGTTACACTTTATCAGACCATGAAATCCTCTCGGGCAGTTCTGCTTCTCGGCCCCTCAGGTAGTGGAAAGACCACCAGTTACTGTGTTCTAGCTGGAGCCCTCAACCATCTGGCTGCCCAGGCAGTGGAACACCGGTTTGAAAACGACAACATCACTGAAGGAGCTGCCCGACAGGCAGATCCACAGATACCTGCTTCCACTTGGAGCTCTGTCGAAACCGTGGTCCTATTTCCTAACGCCATGTTCCACGACGAGGTGTTCGGCTGCTTCTGTGAGAAGAGAGGCTGGCGGGACGGAGCTGTCGCAAAAGTGCTGAGAGATTCAGAACAACGTGAAGCGACGAGTTCTCCAACCTGCAACAAAAAGAAGAAGAGTGATCACGCAGCTGTGAAGTGGCTGGTAATGGATGGGAATCCTGTGGGGCGCCCTGGCTGGTTGGATTACTTGACTACAATGTGCAGTCCTGAAGACCCATTTCTGTGCCTGCCGTCAGGTGAAACACTGCCATCCCAGTCACACCTGAAGCTACTTCTGGAGGCCACAGACCTACGAGACGCCAGTCCCTCTGCAGTGACCCGTTGCAGCCTTGTTTACCTAACAGCTACGGATCTGTGGAAGGCCGCGTGGAAGAGTGAGATGGATGCGTTCTTGTTTGAAGACAAGCTGCATCAAGGAACCTTGAAAATGTGGAATCGCCTGGCCGGAGATCTTTTCTCCAGCACGCTTAGTTTGCTCCGGCAAAATGATTTAAACTCTGCAGTCCATCCTGAAGGAGAATCTCTTGAAAGCATCTCATACGGACTGCAAGAAATCACGTCGTTTGTTCGGATCCTACGTGCTCTCCTGCAGCATTTTGGGAAGGAAGTGGAAAAAGCTGAGCCGATACCACAAATGGACAAAAGAGGTATGACCAGAATGCATGAACGTATAACCTCGTAAACATAGACTAGTGAAAGTAGTAACTTTATATATATAATATTTATCCTCCCCCCCAGATATACTTCTACACAGAACATCAGACACAGATCCTCACTGTGAGCAAGAACTGATGGCCAGGAACCTTTTTGTGGTGGCTTATATTTGGGGATTCAGTGGACATCTGCATCCTCGGTAAGATCACCACCGCCTCTATGGAACTTGTTTCATAGTCACATGTATTCAGTTATTGCTCAAATCTTAAATGAATATCAGTCACCATTTCACTTCTTGTGTCTTTGTGTTTGTACTTCAGCCACCGGCCACAGTTCGACTTACTGGCCCGGCAAGTGCTGTTCACTTGCCGGTACAAAATTGTGGTTCCTGATGAAGAGAGTGTGTTTGAGCACTTTTTAAACGTCGACAGCAAAATCTGCCCCAAGAACACACTGTTGCCGAATGCCATCACTCCCAAGGTTTGTCGAGAGCATAGTGAACGTGCATGTTCACACAAGGTCCTCCCTGCATTTAAATGTTTTAACTCAACGAGTGTCTTCCATCTAATCACGTAGTATTGGAGGCATACCTATCTTCTGAAGCTCATGCTGGAGGCCAACCAGCCGGTGCTGCTTGTGGGAGAGCCCGCTTCTGGAAAAAGCACTCTGTGCAAAGCTTTGCTGAGTATTGACGAGCCCCACATTATCCTAGCAGCCAGTCCGCTGCTGAGCGCCAGAGACCTGCGCTCTGTTCTGAGTAACATCAGCTGCAGGACGAACCCCGAGGTCGCTCCGGGCTCCAGGACTAGACCGCCGGGACTGCTTCTCTGTGTGGATGACTTGCATGAAGCCCCCTGTGGTGAGTAGGAATATGTACCTTTCGGAGATTTATCATGATTTTGAACTATGTGAAGCTTTACGAGGTAAATGTTTCGTCCCCGTCGATAGATTTCTTTGGGAAGACGTCAACCGCTCTGGAGACGCTGCGGCAGAGTATTTCAACGGGACAAGTTCTAACATTTGACGCCTCCGCCTTCAAGCCGCTGAGTGCTGGAAGCGTCAGTTACATGGCGACCTGCTCCGTCTTCGGCTTTGGCAATCGGCACGGCGAGGCGGTGTCCTCCAGGCTCTCGCGCCTGTTCTCCATCTTCGTGCTGCCCAGCTTGTCCACGGACGTCATCCTGTCCATCCACTCTCCTCCGCTAAGACTCTGGCTCCAAGACACGGCGCTTAAGCAGAGCGGCGAGGAAACGGCGTTCTGCATCATCACCGCTACCGAACATCTCTATCGAGTGGTGCGTGACAAGTTCCAGCCGACCGAGCAGAGACCCCATTGCATCTTCTCCCACCACGACTTGCAGAAGGTGTTCAGGGGGATGTGCTTGTGGCGTCCGGACATCCCGGATGCAGGGATCCCGCAGGACGAGGACTGTCCACCCCTCCTTCAGGTAGCACATCTCTGGATGCACGAGTGCACACGTACGTTCAGTGACAGGTTTTGCTCGGAGGACGAAAGAAGAACTCTCCGGTCCCTCGTAGCCGAGACGGCAACGGCACACTTTGGACAAAATCCAAGGTGGCGTCTAGATCCACTAAATCTGCCTCGAGAGCCAAAAGCAGAAGTCCAGTCCGACCTGGAGGACGGCCTCGCATCCCCTGAATCGTCCCTTCTGTCTGCAAACACGAGCTCAGAGACAAGCCCTCAGACTTACCCTCTGCAACCCCAGATTCTCCAGCACATGTTGGACGTCATGGAGGAGCTGGTATACGGCCCCGAGCTCTCCAAGGCCCCGACGACTCGTCGGCACAGTTTTAGTCGTAGCGCTTCTTATCAGGCCAGAGACCTGGACGCTCTGCTGCAGGATCTGTGTGCACCGGTCGGCAGAAGAGAGGAAGACACGGGACAGGAAGTTGCTCCCGACTCCAACATTACAGACGGGTGCATCGTCCACAGACAGAGAGTCCGTCAGCTGTTGCGGATCCTCCGGGCGCTGCTCATACCCGGAGGTCACGGAGCGCTGATGGGCTCAGACAGAGGCACGGGCCGTAAAACCACGGTGCGGCTAGCTGCCCGTCTGGCGGGCTGCCGGGTAATGGAGGTGCATCCTGGGAACGAGGACCAGCTGCGCAACGTCCTAAAAGAAGCCGGGAATCAAACCAGAGAGGACGGAGGTCACGTCGTCCTGCTGGTCCACGAAGGCATCAGCCGGTCCGCCAGAGAAGAGCTGCTGGTGGCCATGGCTCACCCGACGTACCCGGGGCTCTACTCAGAGGAGGGGCTGGGGGAGCGGGTCTCCAGAGTGACCGCTGGGACCAGGACCAGGAGACGCCTGGTGGACCACTTCATGTCTGAGGAGTAAGAGGACAACCCCTAACCAATGTGCTGTCCTCAGTGGAGGGACACTTTATTCAGACCCAATACTCACACTCACATACACACAATCTCACACATATATACTCACACACACACAGATACACACACACATACACACACACACACACACACACACACACTCACACACACACACACAGAGACACACACACACACACACACACACAACCTTTTAGCATATTATCATACTGTCCCTATCCTCGGACAGCGGTCCATGAGAAGACCTTTTAGTCACGTAGTCCCATCAGGCTAAAACATGTTCAGAAACATATTCTAGTTTCAGTTTGAAATAAGGACTGCAGTAACTCATAATCATCATAATTGATCGGCTCCTCCAGCAGGGATCTGGCAGCGGATTCATTCACAGATGATCTGGATCATGAACTGCTCTCAGGATGTGGTGACAGTTTGAGCAAATATTATAAAAAGCAATCTTTATTTAAACTGCTTCAACCGCATCAGATTGTGTATTGAAAGATTCGGACATGTCGTGGTGTTCTTGTAAAGAAGCCCTGTAGTGCTGCTGCTGTTACACAAATGGGCTTATAAGAACATTGAACAGCAGAAATTTAAGAAACAAAAAAAGAAAATAATATTTCTGAATCACTCTCATTCTGTTCCTTTTCGTTTCAAAGTTACTTGAGCCAAATTCACAGAAATGTGCACGTGTTCCTGTTGCTTCCCTTCACCACAACACACAGCAGTGAGACGCCTGATGACCAACTTAACGTAAATATGTATTTTATTTTCACTGCTACACCTCTGTATCTGGGTTCAATTCATTTATATAGACTTCTATACAACCAGAGGAGTCGGCCCTGGTGGTCAGGAGAGAGAATGCAGCTTTAACACATGAAGCATGTACTTCTATACAACCAGAGGAGTCTCCCCCTGGTGGTCAGGAGAGAGAATGCAGCTTTAACACATGAAGCATGTACTTCTATACAACCAGAGGAGTCGCCCCCTGGTGGTCAGGAGAGAGAATGCAGCTTTAGCACCAGCGGTTGCCGTCTGGTTGTGTCATTATCTGTGTGATATTTCTCATATAATGTTCAATAGTAAACATAAATGGATGACTTTCTCCTCGTGGTGAAGGGTCAGCTGACCAAGGCCCTGAGCTGCAGCATCTGTGTGGAGGTTTACCAGCCTTGGTCCCACCAGTCTTTAGTGGAAGTTGCTGCTCGATGCCTCAAAACCAGTTCCCACAAAAGTGAGTCCCACCACCAACGGAAGTCTTTACCAGGTGGTTCATGTGGTGTTGCATCTCTGCTGCTCTAAGACACGCCCCTTTCTCTCTCTGCAGCGGAGGCAGCCGGCCTGTCTGCGGCCATGGCATCAATCCATCAATCTGCATGTCGGCACGCGTCTGTCCTCCTGGGAGCTCAGCCCTTCAGCCCTGAGACGTACATGGAGCTCATTGCCAACTTTGACTACCTCTGCAACCATATGCACAACCAGCAGCAGAGCAACGCCACCAGGTAGTGTTACCATGACGATCAGCTTCATGTGAAGAAGCGACCTGTAAGAAGTAAAGATAGACGAGGTACGCTGAAAACACAACAATTCATCTCCTGATCAAAAGTAAACTAAGGAGCTGTTTGACTGGATGGCATCAGATGCAACGTTTAAATACACACACACACACACACACACACACACACACACACACACACACACACACACACAATAATATATATTATATCTCAGGGTGAAGGCTGCTCTGGCCCGGTGGGCCGTCCTGAGTGCAGCAGCTGAGCAGCGCAGACGGGACGTCCTGCGCCTGCAGGAGTCGGCTGCAGAGACTCAGCAGGTCAGACACTTCAGTGGATCCACGCTCAGCTTCACTCAATGTGTTCATGCTGTCGCTCACTTATAAACCCTGCTCAAGCGGCCCACCTCCATTGTTATTGCCATTTGAACACGTTCCTCTCCCCGCAGCGCCGGAACGATCTCCTCAGAGCCGCAGACCGTGAGCGGCGGCGGCGCCGTGAGGCCCGCGAGGAGCGCCGCGTCCTGGAGGACCGGCTGCGTCAGCTGGAGCAGCAGATTAGCCACGCCCACAAACAGGTCAACACGAAGGTCCAACACGTCCCGAGGAGAAGGAACAGAAGTGGTTTCAACGTGTCCTCCCTCAGGTGCAGCCGGTGTTCCGCTCGGCCCTCGAGGTTCTGAGCTGCCTGAGGGTGTCGGACCTGGAGGAGCTGCGTCACTACAGAGACCCGCCCCGCGCCGTGGTGACGCTCATGGACGCCGTCTGTCTGCTGTTTGAGCGTCCACCGGGCTGGGACAGCGCCAAGAGGCTGCTGGGACGGCCCGACTTCTTCCAGGTGTGTGTGTGTGTGCTAGGAGTTGATGTGTGTGTCTCTTTTATGAGTTGAAGTGTGTGTCTGCAAGAGCTGATGTGTGTGTCTCTTTTATGAGTTGAAGTGTGTGTCTGCTAGGAGCTGATGTGTGTGTCTCTTTTATGAGTTGAAGTGTGTGTCTGCTAGGAGCTGATGTGTGTGTCTGCTAGGAGTTGAAGTGTGTCTCTTTTAGGAGCTGGAGTTCTTCGACCGCCTCAGCGTCTCAGACGAGCAGCTGCAGCGGCTCGGTCCGATAGTTCAGAGTCCTCTCTTCGCAGCAGAGCTGCTGGAGGCGAGCAGAGCCTGCGAGTCTCTGCGCCGGTGGGTGCAGGCCGTGTACGAGTGCTGCCTCCTGCAGCGCCCCCTGCTGCTGGAGCGGCAGCTGGCGGCGCTGGCCCGAGAGGCCAGAGGCCGACTGCAGCTGGCCGAGCGGCGCAGGCAGGACGCGCGGCGCCGTCGGCGGGACGCCGAGCTGCAGCTGCAGCTGGTGCGAAGAGAGCTGGAGGAGGACGAGCTGCAGCTGCTCACGGCCCAGAGGGAGGAGAGGGAAGCTGCTGCAGCCGCAGGGAAGCTGCAGACGCATGTCAGCGGCTGGAGGGCTGCTGCTGAGGTACACACACACACACACACACACATTCAGGTGATGCAGGTATCCGCCATTTTGTGTGAAACTACTCACCTATGCCATTTTATCTCAGTCCCGCTCTCATGTTGATGAAAGTAATGACAGACAACTCTTATACTCAAAAAATTATAATGCAAAATTTGGTATTAGACATTTCTTGACATGTATCTTCCATTGTATTCATATATTTCACTGCTTTTGTGAACATAAGACCTTTGGTAAACCAATTTCAAGCACCAAAACCTATATACCACCTGAGTAAAGTTATGTTTTCACGAGAGATTTGAAGAATCAAGTTTCAATTGTTCAGCTTTAGTGCCATATTATGTCTTTACACTTAGAACAATTGTGCCTCATTATATAGAGAGCTGAGATTGTTCTGCAATTTTTGATGTAACACATGCATATGTATCATATGCAAGTGCCTTTAAAAAGTGAATTTAAGAACTTATGTAAAATCGAGAAAATGACCCCAGTCCTCAGAGGGATAAAGGATTGTTAATTTCTCTGTTTTCCCCTCAGGAGGCGGAGCTAAATAACCGATCCTTACGAGGCGACGCCCTCACCCTGGCGGCCATCATCTCTTATCTGGGCCCCTTCGGCCCCGACACACGGACTCAGCTCCTGAGCAAGTGGAGGGAGCTATTTGAGACGGGAAGCATGGACGCCAACCCCGAGGACCCCAGAGCCTCCCTGTTCACTGCGTCTGAAGCCACGCCTCCTCCCCGGCCTCTGGGGTTTCCCATCCCCGTGTCCGAGAGGCTGCAGCGGCCCCTGGGTCGGGCTCTGGGGGTCCGCTGGGACGCCCCGCCTGCCAGACTGGTTGTGAAGCTGCTGCTGTGGAGCTGCAGCAGCGCCTGTGCTCAGCGTTGCCCCCTGCTGGCCGACACCCAGCAGCACCTCGTCATGAGCTCCCTGAGCCGCCTCGTCACAGGTACCGGAGGCCCTTCAGGGTCCATTTAGAGTCCCTTCAGAGACCATTTAGAGTCCCTTCAGGGTCCATTCAGAGGCCCTTCAGAGTCCATTTAGAGGGCCTTCAGGGTCCATTCAGGGTCCATTCAGGGTCCATTCAGGGTCCATTTAGAGGGCCTTCAGGGTCCATTCAGGGTCCATTCAGGGTCCATTTAGAGGGCCTTCAGGGTCCATTCAGGGTCCATTTAGAGGGCCTTCAGGGTCCTTCAGAGTCCATTTAGAGGCCTTTCAGGGTCCATTTAGAGTCCCTTCAGGGTCCATTCAAAGGCCGTTCAGAGTCCCTTCAGAGTCCATTTAGAGGCCCTTCAGGGTCCATTCAAAGGCCGTTCAGAGTCCCTTCAGAGTCCATTTAGAGGCCCTTTAGAGGCCATTTAGAGGCCCTTCAGAGTCCATTTAGAGGCCCTTCAGGGTCCATTGAGAGGCCCTTCAGAGTCCATTTAGAGGCCCTTCAGAGTCCATTTAGAGGCCCTTTAGAGGCCCTTCAGAAATGTAGACATTTATAAATAAACTGTAGCCAATGCTATAAAATATCAGAAAAGGTAACTAATGCATGTTGCCAGCAGGAGAGAAAGCGGAGCTTGAGCTGGAGACGGAGGCGGAGCTTGAGCTGGAGACGGTGTGCGAGCTGGTGCTTTGTGCTGATGACCCCGAGCTGCTGGACAAGCTGGACCGGGCTGCAGAGAGAGGTGCAGAGGGGACTATGCACCATGTTAGGAGGTGGGCTTTGGGCTTTGGTCCCGTCACTCACAACCCCTCTTGGTTCTGCAGGACTGAGAGTCCTGGTGACTCACCTGGAGCGCGTGAGTCCGAGTCCTCTCTTCGTGGCCCGACTGCAGCGCCGCGTTGGGCCGAGCCGCCCGAAGTTCTGCCTCTTCCTCAGCACCCGTCTGCCGGTCCAGCTGGTACACAGCGGTAAGAGGGGGGGGGGGAAGAGCAAGGATAATTGAAACGAGCCGACGAGCAGGTGCTGGTGTGTGTGAACCCTTCTGAAAGCAGGCGTCACATCGAAGTGTTTCCTGCTTTCGTTCTGCAGACATCCACCCGTCCATCTTGGCTCAGGTGCGCGTGGTCGACCTCTCTCTGGGCTCAGAGGACGTCCAGGAGCTGCTGCTGACTCAGCTGCTGCAGACCGAGTGTAGAACGCTGCTGATGCAGCGCCTGCAGCTCCAGAACGACCAGCAGCTGCTGCAGGAGAGGCTGGCCTCAGAGGAGGTGATGACATCACCAAGTACAACCAGGAAACGCAACGAAACTGAAGCAGACTTCTGTCCCTTAGTTTGTGTGATGTGTGATGTGTGTGTCTCGCCTCAGGACGCTCTGATGGACGCCGTCCTGCAGGCCGACGCCTCTCTGCTGCAGGACGCCGCTCTTCAGCGGGATGAGGCGCAGCAGCTGAGTGCGGCGCTGCAGCGCTACGAGTCCCTGCTGGCGGCGCCGCGGCAGGCGGCGAGGCTTGCCGCGTCTTTCTACCGGGCCCTGCAGGACGTGTCCCGCCTCTCTCCCGCCTACTACTTCTCCCTCCGCGGCTTCATCGCAGCGGTGCGAGGGGCCCTCGTCGGGGAGGCTGGGGCGCCGGTGTCTGCCGCCGCCGGACCGGAGGTCGCGAACCGGCTGGCGGGCCGGCTGCTGGCCCGGTACGGGCCGTGCCTCTCCAGGAGCCATGTCACCGTTCTGGAGCTGCTGCTGTCGGCGGCTCTGCTGCAGCACCGTGGGCTCTGCTCCGAGGCCGAGAGGGCGGCGTTCCTCAGGGGCCTCCGAGACCTGGAGCCGCTCGTCGGTGCCGAGGGGGAACCGGCCCGCCCCGCCGGCGCCGCCCTGCCCGGCTGGATCCCCGCCCGGCTCCACCCGGATCTCCTGCGCCTGGAGCAGATCCCTGACTTCAGCGGGCTGACGGCCTCTCTCTGCCGCCGCCCCGCCCAGTGGCGCCGGTACCTGCAACTCCCGTCAGCCGGCGTCGCCGGGCCCGTCCCCTGCCGCTCGCACGCCCACCTGAGCCTGCTGCAGCGGGCACTGCTCTGGAGGGCCCTGCGGCCCGGCTGCCTGGGGGCGCTGGCCGAGGCCATGGCCGCCTACCACCCGGGTCCGCCCGAGGGCCCGCACGCCGGGAACCCGAAGACCCTCTGGCGCTACGTTGTCCAACACGAGGGGCCCGTCATCCTCACGGTTCCCCGTCACAGAGGAGGCGGGACGGGCGCTCAGCCGCTTCACCTCGTCACCACGCTGGCCCGCTGCGCCGAAACAACCACGGTACCGCTCAGGAGGAGGGGTTCTGCTCTGGTTCCAGGTGGAGCTTCTGATGAAGGGGTTCTGCTCTGGTTCCAGATGGAGCTTCTGATGAAGGGGTTCTGCTCTGGTTCCAGGTGGAGGTGGTTTCTTCTCCGTGTGACCCGGAGCTCCTCCTCTCTAAGCTGAAGGCGGCCGCTCACGACGGACGATGGCTGGTTCTGCAGCTGTGGGAGCGACTGGACCGGGCCGGAGCGGCTCACCTGGGCCGGCTGGTCTCCTCCCTCAGAGGTCAGCGGCCGTCACGCATCACGTGATCACTGTGAGGCCGAGAGCTGAACGGTTCTGCTTTTCTGCCCACAGACGGGCCGGTCCACCCGGGCTTCAGGTTCTGGATCATCGCTGGAGAAGACGCTTCTTGCTCCATTCCAGGTAGATGTTCTCATATTTACATAAATGTACGTATACATTAGGGGTGGGAATCATGATGATTGTTTTCATGATCAAACAGCGGCCGTGCGAGTGCGTGCCCTGCTTCTGGTCTGCGAGGCTCCCCGGGGCCTGAAGGAGGAGCTGGTCCGGTCTCTGGTGCAGCTGCAGTCCGTCCTCCAGCATCGGCGTCCGTCGGCTCTGGAGCCGCTCGTCCACTGCGCCGTGTTCCACTCCGTGTTGCTGCAGAGACAGAGCTACGAGCGCCCGGCTCGGGGGAGGAGCTACCGCTGGTGAGGAGGCGGGGCCTCTGAACCCCGAAAACCACGCTTTATCTTGTTGACGACTGATGTTAACTGTTATTATAAATGAAGACGGGTTCTTGTTCTCTATACTCTGAAAAGGAGCAGGACTTTTATTTTGAAAATCAAGACCACAGCGAGAAACAGAGGACAAAAAGAAGCCTCTTCAGGATTCAGGCGTGGTTTCGTCTCTGTGTTTAACATGATTCATTCGTAGTATTTGTTTCTATGTTGAAGGACTCAGGAAGACCTCCTGGCTCTGGCGGACGCACACGTTTACATCTCCAGCGTCTGCCACGACGGCGCCGAGGCTCTGCGGCGCATCGCAGGTGAGGCCGACGGGCACGACCGCCCCTCTGCTTCGGGTACCGTGGACTTCAACCTGCTTCTGCTTCTTCATTCACAGTCACTCTGGTGCACGGCGGCCATGTTGTCCACCCTGCAGACCTGGAGCTGCTGCACAGCGTGGCCCAGACTTTCCTCAGCAGGGAGTCGCCTCTATGGGGCGCCGGACCTCACGCCTCCTCCGACAGCGCCCGCCGCCACGGTAACAGCTCGCCGTATTGTTTTTATCACAACCAGTGAGCAGGAAGTGACCATATTTGGACTAGCCCCGCCCTAAAGCGTCCCCTGTATTATGGTCTGTTTGACTCTAAATGACCATAATTTACTAAATGAACATCATGCTGTATTGAAGAAGACTTGAAACTAGAGATTGAGACATAAACTCATGTTTACAATGTTTACTGAGGGAATACATCAAGAGAAGTAGAGTCATTTATATAGACTTCTATACAACCAGAGGAGTCTCCCCCTGGTGGTCAGGAGAGAGAATGCAGCTTTAACACATGAAGCATAGACTTCTATACAACCAGAGGAGTCACCCCCTGGTGGTCAGGAGAGAGAATGCAGCTTTAACACATTAAGCATAGACTTCTATACAACCAGAGGAGTCTCCCCCTGGTGGTCAGGAGAGAGAATGCAGCTTTAACACATGAAGCATAGACTTCTATACAACCAGAGGAGTCTCCCCCTGGTGGCCAGGAGAGAGAATGCAGCTTTAACACATGAAGCATAGACTTCTATACAACCAGTGGAGTCGCCCCCTGGTGGTCAGGAGAGAGAATGCAGCTTTAACACATGAAGCATAGACTTCTATACAACCAGAGGAGTCTCCCACTGGTGGCCAGGAGAGAGAATGCAGCTTTAACACATGAAGCATAGACTTCTATACAACCAGAGGAGTCACCCCCTGGTGGTCAGGAGAGAGAATGCAGCTTTAACACATTAAGCATAGACTTCTATACAACCAGAGGAGTCTCCCCCTGGTGGTCAGGAGAGAGAATGCAGCTTTAACACATGAAGCATAGACTTCTATACAACCAGAGGAGTCTCCCCCTGGTGGCCAGGAGAGAGAATGCAGCTTTAACATATGAAGCATAGACTTCTATACAACCAGAGGAGTCGCCCCCTGGTGGTCAGGAGAGAGAATGCAGCTTTAACACATGAAGCATAGACTTCTATACAACCAGAGGAGTCTCCCACTGGTGGCCAGGAGAGAGAATGCAGCTTTAACACATGAAGCATAGACTTCTATACAACCAGAGGAGTCACCCCCTGGTGGTCAGGAGAGAGAATGCAGCTTTAACACATGAAGCATATACTTCTATACAACCAGAGGAGTCACCCTCTAGTCTAGTGGTCACGAGAGAGAATGCAGCTTTAACACATGAAGCATAGACTTCTATACAACCAGAGGAGTCGCCCCCTGGTGGTCAGGAGAGAGAATGCAGCTTTAACACATGAAGCATAGACTTCTATACAACCAGAGGAGTCTCCCACTGGTGGCCAGGAGAGAGAATGCAGCTTTAACACATGAAGCATAGACTTCTATACAACCAGAGGAGTCACCACCTGGTGGTCAGGAGAGAGAATGCAGCTTTAACACATGAAGCATATACTTCTATACAACCAGAGGAGTCACCCTCTAGTCTAGTGGTCACGAGAGAGAATGCAGCTTTAACACATGAAGCATAGACTTCTATACAACCAGAGGAGTCGCCCCCTGGTGGTCAGGAGAGAGAATGCAGCTTTAACACATGAAGCATACTATTCTATGAGCATCAGTGTTTCTGCGTCAGTAAGATGTTGTGATTGTGTCGTTTCCTCAGATCCGTCAGAACTGCTGCAGATGTTGGAGCAGAGTCTTCAGGACCCGGCGGGCCTCAACGACCCCCGTGCGCTGGGCTTCGGAGCGGACGCGGCCGCCGAGAGAATGGAGATCCAAAGCCGCGATCTGGACGCCCTCCTCCGGGCCTCCCAGACCCCCCAGGGAGCGAGGAGGAGGAGTCTCACCACGCGGCTCAGTCGGTCCGCGGCCGCGGACCGACTGAGCCGCGTGGTGAGACTCCTCACAAACGCCGCAGCAGGCCCGGCGGCCGTTTCTCACCTCCAGAACTTCCTCCGGGCCGAGCGGGACCACCTGGTCCGGTCGGCGGTGGCGCTGCTCTCGCGGGCCCTTCCCCTCCTCCGGCCCGCCGACATGTCTCGGCTGGAGAGGAGGGCGGAGCTGATCGCCGCTCATCTCGGGTCGGACCCCCCCGCCTCGTACCGGCTGTCTGCGTTCAGGAACGCCAGAGGCCTCCTGGTGGCGCTGAGGAGAGACGGCGCTCGAGCGCAGCGCCGACGCGTCAGCGACGTCACTTTGCATTTTCAGGTGAAGCGAACAGAACGATCTCACGAGGGAGGAGAGGAGTTCACTTCCAGCTTGTTCCCTCATATCACTGCTCTGGTTCCCTCATATCACTGCTCTGGTTCCCTCATATCACTGCTCTGGTTCCCTCATATCAATGCTCTGCTTCCCTCATCACTGCTCTGGTTCCCTCATATCACTGCTCTGGTTCCCTCATATCAATGCTCTGGTTCCCTCATATCACTGCTCTGGTTCCCTCATATCACTTCCTCTTGCTCCCTCATATCACTGCTCTGGTTCCCTCATATCACTTCCTCTTGCTCCCTCATATCACTGCTCTGGTTCCCTCATATCACTGCTCTGGTTCCCTCATATCACTGCTCTGGTTCCCTCATATCACTGCTCTGGTTCCCTGATATCACTGCTCTGGTTCCCTCATATCACTTCCTCTTGCTCCCTCATATCACTGCTCTGGTTCCCTCATATCACTGCTCTGGTTCCCTCATATCACTGCTCTTGCTCCCTCATATCACTGCTCTGGTTCCCTCATATCACTTCCTCTTGTTCCCTCATATCACTGATCTTGCTCCCTCATATCACTGCTCTGGTTTCCTCATATCACTACTTTGGTTCCCTCATATCACTGATCTTGCTCCCTCATATCACTGATCTTGCTCCCTCATATCACTGCTCTGGTTCCCTCATATCACTTCCTCTTGCTCCCTCATATCACTGCTCTGGTTCCCTCATATCACTGCTCTGGTTCCCTCATATCACTGCTCTGGTTCCCTCATATCACTGATCTTGCTCCCTCATATCACTGCTCTGGTTTCCTCATATCACTACTTTGGTTCCCTCATATCACTGATCTGGTTCCCTCATATCACTGCTCTGGTTCCCTCATATCACTGCTCTGGTTCCCTCATATCACTGCTCTGGTTCCCTCATATCACTACTCTGGTTCTCTCATATCACTGATCTTGTTCTCTCATATCACTGATCTTGTTCCCTCATATCACTGCTTTTGTTCCCTCTTATCACTGCTCTGGTTCCCTCATATCACTGCTCTGGTTCCCTCATATCACTGCTCTGGTTCCCTCATATCACTGCTCTGGTTCCCTCATATCACTGCTTTTGTTCCCTCATATCACTGCTCTTGCTCCCTCTCTCCAGTTGATGAGCGACGGTGCTTCCCTGGCCTCCCTCCCCCTGGACGCTGTGTATCTGGGTGGCCTCCAGCTGAGAGGTGCATCATGGGATACCCGGCTGGGAGCCCTGACGGACCCGGCGCCACTGCAGCCGTGCTCACTGCCCCTCATCTGCGTCTCCGCTCGAGTCGGCAGCGCAAGCGCCGACCCGGACGCGTCCTCGGCCTCGCCGTCTCCGCTCTACCGCTGCCCGCTCTATCTGCAGGGGGGGCGGGGCTCAGCGGACGATGACATCATCGCCTCAGTGAACGATGACTTCATCGCCTCAGTGGACGATGACATCATCACCTCACTGGACGATGACATCATCGCCTCAGTGGATGATGACATCATCGCCTCGCTTCCCCTCCGCACCGAGATAAACCCGGTGGTGTGTAGTCTGAGGAGGGTGAGGCTGGAGAGCTCGCTCTGAGGGAGGAGCCAATAAATATGAGAGAAACGCTCTGCGTGTGCGTTTCACTGGCAGCTGATGACACACACACACACACGCACACGCACACACACAGACATACATACTCACACACACACTAGGGCTGGGCGGTATGACCAAAAATTCATATCACGGTATTTTGTAAGATTCTGGTGGTTTCACGGGATATCACGGTATTTCTTTCTTAGTAAACACATTCATTCATTGACGCCGAAAAGGACCGCTGGTACATAGAGGGTGTTAGGAAGCTAAACAAGGAGGGACTTAGGACCCAGGGGAATGTAGGTGAAAAAACAGGAAAAGACAAACAGGAAGAGTCTGTCTCTTCCTGCGACGGAGTTTCTTCTTGTTGTGATAGTGGGCGAGCTTTACCCAGCATGCAGTTTGGCGGTGTAATTTTATAAATGTACAATTATTAGTGTTACAAATTGTTTATGTGTCACAAACTATTGTGTCGTGATGTTTTACCTGTTAAAGAGAGTTAGTTGTGGGTTATTAATTGTTGTTATAAAGTTAGAACCATGACTAAAGTTAGAACCATGACTAAAGTTAGAACATGACTAAAGTTATAACATGACTAAAGTTATAACATGACTAAAGTTAGAACATGACTAAAGTTAGAACCATGACTAAAGTTAGAACCATGACTAAAGTTAGAACATGACTAAAGTTAGAACCATGACTAAAGTTAGAACATGACTAAAGTTAGAACCATGACTAAAGTTATAACATGACTAAAGTTAGAACCATGACTAAAGTTAGAACCATGACTAAAGTTATAACATGACTAAAGTTATAACATGACTAAAGTTAGAACCATGACTAAAGTTATAACCATGACTAAAGTTATAACATGACTAAAGTTATAACATGACTAAAGTTACAACATGACTAAAGTTAGAACATGACTAAAGTTACAACATGACTAAAGTTAGAACCATGACTAAAGTTATAACATGACTAAAGTTAGAACCATGACTAAAGTTATAACATGACTAAAGTTATAACATGACTAAAGTTATAACATGACTAAAGTTATAACATGACTAAAGTTATAACCATGACTAAAGTTATAACATGACTAAAGTTATAACATGACTAAAGTTATAACATGACTAAAGTTACAACATGACTAAAGTTAGAACCATGACTAAAGTTATAACATGACTAAAGTTATAACATGACTAAAGTTATAACATGACTAAAGTTATAACCATGACTAAAGTTATAACATGACTAAAGTTATAACATGACTAAAGTTATAACATGACTAAAGTTATAACATGACTAAAGTTATAACATGACTAAAGTTACAACATGACTAAAGTTAGAACCATGACTAAAGTTAGAACATGACTAAAGTTAGAACCATGACTAAAGTTATAACATGACTAAAGTTATAACATGACTAAAGTTAGAACCATGACTAAAGTTAGAACCATGACAGTAAGTAGCTCAGAAAAATAAATGTTGCTGTCTGCTGAAGAGCAACAACATGAAAAATTCATACTGTATGGAAATTTGAAACCGGTATACCGGTTGAACCGGTGTATCGCCCAGCCACACAGACACATACACACACACACACACACACACACACACAGACACACACACACATACATACACACACAGACACACACACGTCTGGCGGAGGATCCTGTCCTGGAGGTCTATTAAGGACGCGGCCGCTAGGAGCCGTGGTCAGAAGGTCATCGGTGTTGTGGCGGCAACCCGAGAACCCGGTGGTGAACACCGGGGGTGAGGGAAGCCGTCAAGCTGAAGAGGGCCTTTCGGGCCTGGCTGGCCCAGGGGTCTCCTGAAGCAGCTGACTGGTAGGTGGACGGTTCGGGGTCTCAAGATCGCCTCTCTGCTGTTCGCAGATGTTGTCCTGCTGGCCTCCTCGGACCGTGACCTCCAGCATTCACTTGGCCGTTTTGTGGCTTAGCTCTCAATTTACTGGTCGGTCTACGTTCCAACCCTCACCTATGGTCACGAACTCTGGGTCGGGACCCAAAGAACGAGATCTCGGATACAAGCGGCCGAAATGAGCTTCCTCCGTAGGGTGGCCGGGCTCAGCCTTAGAGATAGGGCAAGGAGATGAGTTTCCTCTGTAGGGCTCAGCCTTAGAGATAGGGTAAGGAGATGTTATTATGGTGATGATTATGACCATGTTATTATGTTGATTATGAACATGTTATTATGTTGATTATGAACATGTTGTGTGTTTACTTTGAACGCAACAAATTACTTCATGTTTGTTCTGTCATTTCCTAACTCCTCATGAACTCTCCTTCACACCTTTCCTTGACCTTGTGTCCCCTGGAGGTCAAGGACAAGTGGTGAGGAAAGGAAGTTAGGAGGTAACGTTGTGCCTTTCGAATGATTTGAGATCCTGTTTGAGTGAAATTAAAGTTATTCTGTCTTTCTGTTGATGCTTCAACCTTTAAGAAACGTGCTCAATGTGTTGTGAGAAAAACTGAAATACAACTTTTTTGTTTTTTTCCCTGGGAACGTCCCCAACAACCAAAACAAGTTCATAGCACTGTAAATACACAAACAAGTTCTGTCTGACATGATGCAGTAAAGATGTTTACATAGAAACATGCTGACATGATGGATGTTTACACACAAACATGCTGACAGGCTCCTCCCCCTCCAGGAAACATGGACCGGCATCACTTTGAGACCTTCGAGAAGTTTGGAAACAACACGTTCCTCCTGCACCTCGACAACGGCAGGGGGTGAGTGTGTGTGTGTGTGTGTGTGTCTGTGTGTCTGTGTGTCTGTGTGTCTGTGTGTGAGAGTGTGTGTGTTCGTGTATCTGTGTGTGTGAGTGTTAAGTGAGTGTGTGTGTGTGTGAGTGTGCGTGCGTGAGTGTGTGTGTACATGTGTGTTAGTGAGTGTGTGTAACTCTTTCTCCTCGTTGCAGATTCGGCCGTCACTCCAAAGATGAACCCTCCATCCTGACTCCTCTGACTCAATGCTGCAGGTGAACCAGGAAATAATATATATGTATATATATATATATATATATATATATAAAACATAAGCTTTAATAATACAAAATACAAGCTTTAATAATATAAAATATAAGCTTCAATAACTCTCCCCCCCTCTAGGATCCGGCGCTCCACGTGGCTCCGCCTCCAGCTGCTGACTCTCCCTGGGTTCCGGCTCAGTGAGGTCATGCGGGCGTCTCTGTCTCTGGACCCGCTGCACCATGCGGCGCCGCTGCTGACGGAGCAGCACCTCGCGGCCCTGGACCGCCGCCTGGGGGCCGTGCTGCAGGCCGTGAGCCGCTGCCGCGCTGATGAGGTCATCAGGGACGAGGTCACCAGGGACGAGGTCAGCAGGGACGAGGTCACCAGGGACAAGGTCATTTATGATGACATCCCCCACTGGAAGGACACAGGGACTCCTGCTGGCTAGAGCGGTACTTCCTGGTACTTCCTGTGGTCGTGAGGAACGATCAGCACAAAATGTTCCTTTTTACCGCTTAAGATGAATTATTAGTTCTTCCGTTGTCCTCAGGGTCAAAATGACCCACGTATGAGTGTATATGTGTGTGTGTATATCCCTCCCGTTGTCCTGGGGTCAAAATGACCCGCGTACGAGTCAACGTCTCCCCAAACCTAACTCTTGTCCCCAGGGTAAAAGTGACCAAGACTTTATGTCCACATCCTCCGCGGTCCTCTGGGTCAAAATGACCCGTGTAAGAGTGTATATGTATGTGTGTGTATGTATGTATTTGTATATATGCAGCCTGTTTTCCTGCGGTCAAAATGACCCCCGTAAGGCTGTACGTCTCCCCAACCCCAACTCTCGTCCGGTGCTTTCGAGAGTCCGATCGGCTACAGAGGACGTCGACAAGCCAAAGATTGTTGTACTGCTCTCTGAAATAAAACATTTCCTTTTCCAAAACGTACGTCTCAGCAGCCCGTTTGTTTCAATGATTTTATTCATTCTTTATTTTCTCGACCACGAAAAGCTGAGTTTCACAACACACCTAGTCACAGGAAGCCTCGGGCGCCTTTCCGCAAACACTCTCGCTGACTGGGCTGTCACGGAAAGACGCGAGAGGCTCCCCGCCGACCGAAAAAACCTAAAACGCCTACGAGTCGCACAAAGCCTCGCAGGCCTCCCAATGATCACAGGACAGAGACAGTTGTATTATTTAAAACGTTATTTTATTTTATTTAGTCATCACCTCCAGTGTTACAAGCAACGACACACACCTCCGACACAGGGTCAGGGATTAAATGCAGGCGGCCAAGAGTATGCCACATTTCTGTTCAATACACAAATAAATAAACTCTGGTCACACGGTAGAAAAACTACATGCTCCCATGACTAATGCAGCTCTTAGTTCTGCACCTGCTGCCATCATTAAATCACCGTAGAGGGAGCGTCAATCATTAACATAAATATCTTTCAATATATTTTACTTATCTTCGTTTCCACACAATGAGCATAATTCAGAAAGTAAATTATTAATATTCCTGAAATTCTAATTGACCAATAATGCACTTGTGGCTATATATATATATATATGTTTTGAGACTCCTGAACGCACCATCGACGGTAAGCATAGTGCCTCACTTCCAGTTCCCACCGTGTGTGTGTGTGTGTGTGTGTGTGTGTGTGTGTGTGTGTGTTAGCCGATAACGTACTTCCCTCAGCTCCAGCTAAACCAAGCTAATTGAATTGTGTGATATTCTTCAGTACAAGTGTAACGGAGTTAGAAATACACTGTCATTTCTTATTTTCAATGTATTATATTGTAATTTTTATTATTCAACGATCCTGTTGAAGTGTGTGTGTGATTTTTTTTTGAAGAGTTAAATCTGTTTCCTGTGGAAATTGCGTTTCACCTCTTCGGTGCCTCCTAGGCTCCTGTAGTCCCGTCTCTCCCTCACTTAAGTTTCATACTTTTTGGAGGTGAGTTGTGGGGAAAACGATGTAGCACTATTTTGTTATATTCTTTAAAAAAAAAAGTAACCGTTTGTCACACAAGGTAATGGTCGCTAATATGATCACGTTGTCCATCTGTTGTGTCATTATTTTAGACGGTAAAAGTATAGGTTTTGTGGCTGTTTCGTTTGGTCTATTTGGCGCCGTTTGTAGGAGCTACATCCGGTCGCCCTGAAGTACTTTCCCTTTATGCATTTTGTTGTTTTGCGTGTCTAGGAAGCTGATGTGCAGCGAGGAAGACCAGAAGGCAATGTCTGTGTTCTATTGTCTTCTGCAGGTATGTGTTTTCTTTTGTTTGATGTTGGAATTTTCTCTGTTTCTGCTCAGTCACTCTAGCTCACGCAGTTATTTATTTTGTCCACTTGGGGTGGTTGTTCTCCCTTTTTGTCATGATTCATGTTTTAGCACTTAAGTTTCATACTTTTGGAGGAAGCTGATGTGCAGCGAAGGAAGACCAGAAGGCAATGTCTGTGTTTTATTGTCTTCTGCAGAATAAATGAATGCTGGAAAATTCATCTGAGTCGACCTCTTCCATGCCCTGAACACATCCGTTACACAAGCGGCTGATTACCTGCTGTACATCTTTAACATTTAATCAACTCTCTTCATCTTTTAGTGTCTCATCGCTTAAATCCAATATTCACATTGTTAGTTCTGTTCACGTTAGCTACCTTACTTTAGCATAGCTGCTAGCGATGTCTTCCTTCTCTCCCTCTCCTGCTCTCTCTTGCTCAGCGTGTCACATGTATAGCTATTCCCCTCCCTCCTTTAAAGATAACGGTACATGTAATAAGTCATTTGCTAGGTTGGAGGCAGGTCTCAGTGGGTTAGATGCACGGCGCCGCACCATCGAAGCTCAGACTTTAGTTACATTAACCAGCTCAATCCCCATAGTCGGTGTGGACCAGTTAGCTTTAGCTTCTGATAGCGTTATATGTTCCCCAGCAGCCCCCAAGCAGCTGGGACGCTGGGTGACTGAATGAAGGAAGCAGAAGTCTGACCACTGGTCACCGCCAGCCTCTTCATGTGTCTAACTGGTTCTCCCCACTCAGCGACACACGCGCTGAGAAACCAACTCTGGTTATCGGCAGCGCCATAGTCAGAAACGTGAAGATAAGGAAGCCAGGGACCACAGTCAGGTGTATTTCTGGGGCCAGAGGGGCGACGTTGAGTCTTATTTAAAACTGTTGGCTACGGA
Organism: Taurulus bubalis; assembly: GCF_910589615.1. Lineage (NCBI taxonomy): Eukaryota > Metazoa > Chordata > Actinopteri > Perciformes > Cottidae > Taurulus > Taurulus bubalis. The sequence goes on along the minus strand of NC_136594.1, from coordinate 956,756 downwards.
TGAATGTGAATACAGCAAGATTGTAGAATACTTCGGTGTTAATGACTCCCGACTTCGCCACTCGGAGGTCACTAAGATCAATGTGGAATCGGTGTGTGCTTACGCCAAAACAATCTCGGTGATTTCCGATGATTTTAATATTGACGTGGATGTCGGCAATGATAGCCTTAGTGCTGCATTTATCTCATTGTTGGATTGGATTGGCTTCTGTCAGAGAGTACAGGAACCGACTCACTGTTTTTACCCTCAGGAATCTGTGATTGTCTTCTACCGCGCTGCATTAATACGCTGTCGTACATTCCTGTTTTTATGACATTTTTATATCACAAGACACAAGTCTAAATACGGTCATAGCAGATGGTGTCCTGTTATATACGGAAGACACAAGTCTAAATATGGTCATAGCAGATGGTATCCTGTGCTTATCTGCTGCCCTTTTTGAAGCCTTTGAAGCTGTAACTACAAACACGGTATTGAGCGTGTGACTAAGGTCAGATCATATTGTAACCACATGCACCTGTTACTCAAGGACACGTAATCTGTCTGGCACTTGCCTACTGTTACACCCACTATGTCTCGATAGAGATCTTCCCACGCACTTGCCTATGAATACAATGATAACTGCGCACTTCGGGAGTTCTTCTCGGACCCTGTCCCTGAGACTTAACCACTCTGTTTGAGAAATCAAACAAAGACTTTCTTACACTGTGATACTTTTAAATGTCTCTTAGTACTGCGGGGAGAACCTCCAAGTAAGGAAAGACTCGGTTATAGTACTGTGTGTATAATAACTCTTGTTGAAATAAATCCAATATACTCTGAACTGAAGAGTTTTTAAACTTAGTTGGTCAAATTTAGACAAAAAAAAATTGTTTAAGTGTACATTACAAATGCACAAGAAATGTGGTAATTAATAAGGGATATTATTATGAAGGATTTGTAATTATTTGCATATTAAGGTCACTGTTTTTATCACTGTACAATGATTAATGTGACAATGGAAGTTAGAAATGTTGCATGAACTGTCACTTTAAGGAATTGTAGTTCTCTTGTTCGCCTGAGGTGGCGGAACTGAACATTGACTTTATGAAGTAGCAGACCAACCCTGTCTGTAGAAGAGGAAGTAGAAGAAGAAGAATAGCTCCGCCCCTGAAGCTGCAGGCCCAATGAACATGGTTATACTATAAACATGTTATAATAGGAGATATTAACCAATGGAAGGGCTTTAAGCTCCATAAGAGGATATAGCTAACACGCGCGGTAGCAGGGTCTCTCTCTCTCCGGTGACGCGAGCGAAACGGACGTGGTCGGTAGAGTTCGCTGAGGAAGGAGGGACCCCGATCGGGATTGCATAAGCTGTTTTTGTCATCATTCTTTTATTAAATAATTATTAGTATAACTCTTTTTGGACATTATTCCCCACATCACCTCCCAGGATTTTTGAGACGTTTCTTCAGAACTAAGAGTGTAGAAATGTACTCAATGGGGACTCCCGTTTAATGGACCAGCATGTTCCTGCCTCGTTTCCAGATCCAGACAAATGTAAGTAATCGTTTGGGTTGCACTGTGTGTAAAACGGTTCATCTTCCTTTCCTATTAGAGGAAACAGTTCGGTGGATCACGTGGCTCAATAGTACAGGTAGGCCACGGGGAAAAAAGAACGAATGGGGTTTTTAACATCCGTCATTGTCTCTATAAACTGTAATCGAAAGCCTCCAAGATTCAGTAGAACTTCCTGCCTTCTGCCCGCAAGATCGTACGAAATTCACAGCGAGATCAAAGCATCTAAACATGCAAAAAGCTTCACTGCGTCAGAGGGAAGAGAGAGCACCTGGGAGTTTAGCCTGAGCGAAGGTATTTTTTGAGAGGAGGCGCCCTCTATAGAAGGATTCTATTCCGGAGATGAAGAGGACAACGCCAATTAAAGGGATCCATTTGAAGATGGGTAAATGTATTTACTGAACTTTGCAACAGCATATTTATGTTAGTAACGTGACTTGTAGCCAGCTAGCGCTGCTGCTAGCAAGAAGCCAGCGAGAGGTAGCTAACGGTAGCTAGTGAGGAGATATTTTATTCATATATTTCACTGCTTTTGTGAACCTAAGACCTTTGGTAAAACAATTTTTAGCACCAAAAACGTTTAACGGCAAACGTGTAAAATGATAATATGGCCCTCAAGCTGGAAAATTGAAGCTTGACTTTTGACATTTTTCATATCTCTTGTGAAAACATAACTTTACTCATGTGCAGTGTTCCCTCTAAGCTGTGCGTGTGCGCGGCCGCGCAGGCCAGTCGAAGTGGCCGCGCAATAGATTTTTCTAAAAAAATTAGAGGGAACATTGATCATGTGGAACTGTTTTGGTGATGGAAATTGGTTTACCAAAGGTCTTAGGTTCACAAAAGCAGTGGAATATATGAATAAAATGGTAGATACACCTCTACTTTGAGTAGAAATGGGACTGAGAAATGACTTCATACTGCAGATCAAGCTTCATGGGGTGTGTGCAGATGAAAAAAGAACATTACAACAGTTTTTGTTTTCAAATTTGTATTATATATACAGTACATATATATTTATATATAAACCAACATACTGTCCAGCTTTACCATGGCGATGTACAGAAGCAACTCAATGTACTTGTAAAAAAAAAAAGTCCAAGTCTGTCCTTTTGTATTTTCTTTGAACAGTTCAACGGGTGTACATGTGGAGTACGTTAAACAGACGAGAAACCATTAAACCTGGAGCATGTTACAAACAGACACATCATAGAAAATCCAGGTCAGGAATGTACTTTGTTGTGTTGGTGCGTAATGTGAACATAAGAGAACATCTTATGTATATAAAAGTTTAAAAAATCAAGAAACACAAATACAGAATAGAAGAAAGGTACTTTAAAATATGCACAATATCTCTGAATTAAAATGAAAGAGTGGTGCAGTTCTTTGGTTTTTCCTCTCTGAGCTCCTGTAGAAACATGCCGACTACTGTATGTAGATTTATAGAGCTCATTCTAGAGGAACGAAGCACAACGATTCTTATCTTCAAGCGATGATGAAAACATACTTGTTAATATTATATTCATTCATCTGTAACGGGCTCGGCTGACCCTGTCAGAACTTAAGGGGAGCGCCTACTCCATACGCCACCCGTGTAAGGAGCGCCCGTTTTAGAACACTGAGGTTTCCCTCTCAGTTTGCTTTCAATTACAATTTATGACAATGACGGATGTTAAAAAACCCATTCGTTCAGTTTTTTCCTGTGGCCTACCTATTTCATTGAGCCACGGTGATCCACCGAACTGTTTCCTCTCACAGGAAAGGAGGATGAACCGTTTTACACACAGTGCAACCCAAACAAGTACTTACATTTGTCTGGATCTGGAAACGAGGCAGGATCGTGCTGGATTGTGTTCCCTGGTCAATGGCCTCGGCCCGGTGTTACCTTCTTCGTCTCGAAAAACCTGGAAGTTATCTTATTCCATTAAACGGGAGTCCCCATTGAGTAGAGTTCTACACTCTTATTTTAGAGTATATTTTTTATTTCAACAAGAGTTATTATACACACAGTACCATAACTGAGTTTTTTTTCTTTACTTGGAGGTTTGTTTAATCCTCCACAGTAGCTAAGAGTCAGTTCATCAGTATCATATGTTTAAAAAGCTACAAGAGTAAAAGTCACATTTGTAATTCATCAACCGTTTCTTTTTTGTCTCGGAGAAAAATCCCCTCCGCGCTTAGAAGCAGTTACCAGTAATTACAATATGGGAAAATCTCCGTTTGATTTCTCAAACTGCCAAGTTTATCACAGTGTATATATAGGCAAGTGTGTGGGAAGATCCCTATCAAGAGATAGTGGGAGTGACTGAGTAGCAGGTGCGTGTGATTACAACATGCTTTGACCTCGGTCACATGTTCAAAAGTGTTTGTAGTTACTGTTTCAGAGCAACTTCAAGACAAGTGTCCGACAGATTTATGTATCCTTGAAACATTCAGTGGGAGTAACTAGCGCCTTGTAAGCAGATTTGACAGGTGGGACCTGCCAATGCTGCCTGGGGTTCATGGGGTCATGTTTAACTGAACAGGAGTCAGAAAAATTACGTGTACTTGAGACATTGTGATTAATCGGTGTCTGTGGTTCAACATCCCCTGAACCTGATCACACGATCAACAGTGTACGTGGCCACAGCTACAAGAAAACAGATTTAAAACAAACACAAAGGTCAGCTGCAAGGCACAGGATTTACTTATGACCATATTTAGACTTGTGTCATGTGATATATAAATGTCATAATAAACAGGAATGTACTAAAGCGTATTAAGCGTGATGGAAGACAATTTCACTCAAAACAATTAGCATAATGCAATGTGATAAAAAACTATTTCACTCAAAACCAAAACAATTTAGTTATAATGCATCGTGATAAAAGACTATTTCACTCAAAACATTCTAGTTATAATGCATAAAGATGAAATACTATTTCACTCAAAACATTGTAGTTATAATGCATAAAGAGAAAATGAAAAGAACTTAGAAAAGAAAAGAATAGAGAAAGAACTCGTATTTTACATAACCCAATCCTCAACAATCCAAAAGCCGACAACGGATCTTTAAGTTAAAGTAGTAAAACCCAGTGTGGAAATACGCTATAAGTTAAAGTCCTGCATTCAAAATGTAAGTAAAAGTATCAACGTTTTCATTTCTGAATTTCACCAAGGCATCAATAAAGGTTTATGTTTGTCAGTAATAATATATCAAACTGATTTATTTGATGATGATATTTTTTTCATGAATCTGAATGTGTTTGTCAGCAGTGAGAATGTTTACAGAGGAGGAGACTCTTAAACCTCCAGAGAACACAGAGACACTGAGGAACCACGAGTGTTCCCAAACCCTAACCTGAACCCAAACCCAGGATACAGAGGTTCAGTGAATGTGGTGCTGAAGGTGTGGAGGTGGATCAGTGTGTCAGAGGAGACTCTGTAGAAGGACAGAGAGCCAGCAGGACAGTCCACATACACTGCTACTCTACCAGAGGAAGAGGAGGAGGAGGAGGAGGAGGAGGAGGAGGATGAGAAAGAGGAGGAGGAGGAGGTGATTAATTCATGGCCGTCATTGTGACTGACAGAGTAACCATTACCAAAGCAGTTCAGACTCCAGGTCTGATTGTTCCTTCCAAACAAACAGTCTCTACCGTTTCCTCTCCTCCTGATTCCTCTGTAGCTCACTGCTATATCAATGTTTCCTCTCCACTCGACCTCCCAGTAACAGCGACCAGTCAGACCAGTTGTACACAGCAGCTGAGCCCAGTTCTGAAACCTGTCTGGATGATCAGGATATGTCTGCTCCTCCTCCACATGTGTCACCTTCCTGTTGTTGTCAGACAGTTGCAGGTCTGTGTTCACTGTGTTTGTGTCGATTGTGAGTTCACAGAAATCTGAGAGAACGAGAGGAAACAGCAGCAGTTTGTCATGGAACACAGCTGATGGCTTTATTTTAGATTCCATGAATCAAAGTGAACACTCACATTTCCTCAGACCAGCTTTCAGCCTCTGATCTCCAGCATGTTCAACCCTGGAGGAAGAAGCAGAGTCAGAATGTAACGGTGTGGTTAGGACCCTGAAGCAGTACGACGGACACAGACCTGACATTTAATAAAGCTGGGTTTAGTGTCTTTAAATCTCTATTTGCACAATTTATTTGGACAAGCTGACGAGGAATGAATGATAACTTTGATAAGTTTGCAGATTTACTAATGTTTCTTTGCAGCCTCACAGTTCCTTTTCTATAAGTGAGGACAGGAAGTGAGAAGGCTAGCTTCATACAGGGCCCGACTGTTCCTAGAGAGAATCAGTGGTGTCTTTAGCCTTGTAGTCCGGACCCAAAATATATAAATTAATGCCTTTAGGGTAGTGGAGCTGGAGGATGGTGGTGGACCCATCGTAGAGGCGGGGGAGGGGCAAGGCGCTTTAACTCTGCCGATTGTGTCAACTGCCTGAAGTCGAGCTAGAGGGATTTCAGGATTTAAAATGGGGAGTATTTTTTAGGGTTACAAGTGTGAATGAAGTGTATGTATATATATATATAATTTTTTTCTTTATTTATTTTTTTCTTCTTTTTTTAAATTTTTATTTCAAATGAATTACCTGATTTAATTCATAATAATAATTTAGGATAGGAATATATAAGCCATTTTTGCTTCTACCTATATCTTTTCAGTCTTTCTGTTTTGTATATTACATTGTGGCTTTACTTATTGTATTGTAATGATTGACTGAATAAAACACACAAACAAGCTGATGGAGCTGATGAGGTGAGTGAGAGATCGAGTGGCAGGAGAGAAGGGAAGCTGAACTGTGACAGAATAAGTGAGGAGGTCCGTCTCAGTGGGAACACAGACTCTCAGAACATCAGCTACTGTCTTCACTGTTATCAGACTGAACCAACAGACTCTTCATACCTGAGAGTGTCCAGTCTCCAGAGTGGGTCATCCAGTCCAGCAGACAGCAGCTTCACTCCTGAGACTCCTGGATGATTGTAGCTCAGGTCCAGCTCTCTCAGATGGGAGGGGTTGGATCTCAGAGCTGAAGCCAGAGAAGAAGAGCCTTCCTCTGTGACCAGACAGCCTGACAGCCTGGAGACACACACGATTATACTTCAATGATACACAACAATTAAATATCAACACCTTATTAAGTAAATATTACAAATGTCTTAGTAAACAGTGTTCTATTTCTGTGGCGTTCTGCCAGAGATAGAACATTGGAGAAGAAGAGCAAACTGGAGCTGCAGACTCTGGTGATGTACATTGTATTAAAAAGTTGACTTGAAAAGATCTATTTGTCATCCAGAGAGATCATAAGAAGCAACCAGCTTCACGAGGAACTCTATGTGACACTTCACAGAGTTGTAGAGACTGCTGAGGTTAAAAAGGAGCTCAGTCTCCACAAAACTCTTGATAAACATGTCTGTCTCTTCCCACTTTCTCCACCAGCTACAGTCTCTACATGTGTCTGTCTACTGTTTGCTGTGAGCAGGTCGTGTACCGTGAGTTCATCACAGCTTGTGTGATAAAAACAGCTGCTGCTGCTGCTGATGAGAGCAGTGAGAGTGAATCAGTAGAGCTGAGGGTCTAACAACTACACAATGAGCTGGAAGGTGATGGTCTCTCTTGTGATAGACATTAACTTGTATATCAAGCAGCATGTAAATGGTTATCAGTGAAACAGAAGATGAATCCTGACCTGAGAATCTCCAGATGACAGTGTGGACTCTCTAGTCCAGCAGACAGCAGCTTCACTCCTGAATCCTGCAGGTCGTTGTTACTCAGGTCCAGCACTCTCAGACTAGAAGACTGGGAGCTGAGGACTGAGGACAGAGCTTCACAGCTTCTCTCTGAGAGGTTACAGCCACACAGCCTGAAGGAGAGTCAGTGATGAAGACAACAAAGACATTGTCAAGTTTCCGTCTTTTGACCTAGTGCATTTCTTCACTTGAAGGGGATTGGTGCATCTACCACAGATTTGAACTGGATTTCACTCAAAATGACAAGAACTTCACCATAGAGAGAGAGGTGAAAAACCTTTACCCACATTTCAATATGCCAGAAAAAGCACTCTCTGAACTTGTGATTAAGCACCCGTGCATTCTGCATAAGCACACAACCTACATTCACCACCTACAGCTGTGCTTCCACCAACATATAAATGGCAAACAATATAACAAGAAACTGGACAATCAACCATAAACAAACCTAATAATTTAACACCAACGATATTTGTCCACAAACAATTCACCCCTGCCACGCGTGAATGTGTCGTGGAGCCCCATGGCGTCTCTGGCGCTCGCGCTCCCGCACTGCTAGTGCCGGCAGTGAAAGTCAAAACCAGTCCGTCAGTGTTTAGAGTTCACCTCTCTTACCGACTACATCTCCGGACTCGTAGATGCCCCGTTCCTGTTGCCGCAGATCGTCTGCTGCGTCCTCTAATCTATCCCCGCGGCGTTTGTTTATTCCCCACTTTAAGCGCCCCACGGTTATTTCCGGTCTACAGGCTCCGCCCTGTTTCCCAATTGCCTTGTTTATTATACAATTATCTATATTTGTATTTACATGTTTTACTTTTTATCTATATATATATATATATATATATATTAATATAAAATCCAAACATGTTTACTGTTGTTTTCTTCTACAATGTAAAATCTACATTTCTGAGTTTATAAATTGAACAATCGAGGATTAGAGTCTCAAGTGCTGAGAGGATTTTTGCTTTTCATTGTGTCCATTACTGGAATCTAGCAAAATTCAATGGATCTCAATCCCAAATCAATTTTAGTCTTAAATGAACAACAAAGTGACATTTGTTTATTTCATATCTGCATTAATGTGTGGAGTTGCAATACAACTGAAGAAACAATTTGCATGTTTTACAATTGTTCAACTAATCAATTACTAAATCTCTCAACAGTTCATTAGTTGAGAACTACTCTATTCGTGTGATGGAGCGATTACCTGCAGGTCTCTGGTACTTACAGAGCTTTGTTGGAGGCTTTGACCACTGGTAGCAGCCTCAGAAGAGTCTCCTCTGAACCAGAGTATTTCTTCAGGTCAAACACCTCCAGATCTTTTCCTGATGTCAGTAAGACGAAGACCAGAGCTGACCACTGAGCAGGAGACAGTTCATCTGTGGAGAGACGTCCTGAACTCAGGGACTGTTGGATCTCCTCCACTAGAGAACCATCATCCAGTTCATTCAGACAGTGGAACAGATTGATGCTTTTCTCTGGAGACACTTTCTCACTGATCTTCTCCTTGATGTACTGGACTGTTTCCTGATTGGCCTGTGAGCTACTTCTCTTTTTCAGTAGGCCTTGTAAATGATTCTGATTGGTCTCCAGTGAAAGACCCAGGATGAATCGGAGGAACAGGTCCAGGTGTCCGTTTGGACTCTTCAAGGCCTCGTCAATAGCAAACCTGTGGACCTCTGTCATAGATGTTGTTCTGAAAACCCTTCGCACATTGTCGACAAAGGTTTGCCCTGACTCCAACATCACATTCTTGTTTCTGTTAACGAGTTTCATTCTTACATAGAACGCTGCCAGAAACTCTTGAACACTCAGATGGACAAAGCTAAACATCTTGTCTTCATTCTTCTTCCCATGTTCCTCTTTGAAGATCTCTGTGAACACTCCTGAGCACACTGAGGCTTCGCTGACGTCAATGCCACTCTCTTTGAGATCTTTCTCATAGAAGATCAGGTTGCCATATTCCAGCTGGTGAAAAGACAGTTTGGCTAATGACTTAATGTACTGTTTGAACTTCTTTTGGTTATACTTCTTCTCTTTTGTCTGATGGATCTGAAACACCAGGAATTCTGCATACATCTCAGTCAGGGTCTTGGGCAGCTCTCCTCCCTCTCTGGTCTTCACACCCTTCAGAACTGTAGCAGTGATCCAGCAGAAGACTGGGATGTAGCACATGATGTGGAGGCTTCGTGAGGTCTTGATGTGGGAGATGATCCTGCTGGCCTGCTCCTCATCTCTGAACCTCTTCCTGAAGTACTCCTCCTTCTGTGGGTCAGTGAACCCTCTGACCTCTGTCACCATGTCAACAAAAGCAGGATGGATCTGATTGGCTGCTGCAGGTCGCGTGGTTATCCAGAGGCGAGCAGAGGGAAGCAGGTTCCCTCTGATGAGGTTCGTCAGCAGCACATCCACTGGGATCGACTCGGTCACATCAAAGGTAACAGCCGGGTTTTCACTGGTAGAGCAGTCCAGACGAAGGCGGCTCTCATCCAGTCCATCCAAAACAAACAGAAGTTTGAAGACACTCCTGTCGTAGTTGGTGTTTGGTGATGACTGTAGAGTTGTGAAGATTTTGTTAAGATCTTCTCCCGTGATGTCTATGGTCTCCCTGATACATTTATGAATGAGATCTGCCAAACACAACTTTTCTTCCTTCCATAAATTCAGCTGGCGGAAGGTGAAGGGGAAGATGAGATGCACATCTTGATTGGTTTGTTTTTCAGCCCAGTCCCACACAAACTTGTGCACAAGAAATGTTTTTCCAATTCCTGCGATTCCATTGGTCAGAACTGTTCTTATAGCTCTGTATCCTCCAGACTGGGGTTTGAACATGTCGCTGGGTTGAATTGATTTATCTTCATCTGCTGGCTTCACCCTCTTCGCCTCAATCTGCCTGACCTCATGTTGAGTGTTGATGTGTATGTCAGCCCCTGCTGTGATGTACAGCTCTGTGTAGATAGCATCCAGACGTTGCTCATCCTTCTTCTCCAGCCACGCCTCTTGTACACACATGAACTTATCACGAAAGCATGCTTGAAGCTTTTCTTGGTGAGATGAGATGGGTACTCCCAGCTCGTCTGTATGGAGCACAAGTATAAAGAAACTAAAACATTATCAGGTTGTTTATCTACAGTTGCAGGAGCAGAACACAAAAGGTATTTACTGAAGGTGTCAGGTGGTGGTTTAAGGGAGGACCCAAACGCCGACAACCGTATAAAGAATATTTATTTTTCAACAATGGGCACTGGAACGAACAAGGAACACACTGACTAACACGCAGTAACACAATCAGACAAGGGGACAGGTGACAGACAGGGTTTAAATACAAAGGATTGGACATGGCAGGAAACAATCAGGGACAAGGCAGACAATCAACAAACAATCACAGAGGCAGGAAGTGCAGGGACACAGAGGACACATGAAACAAGGACTTCAAACTAAGACAGAAAACAAGAAAACATCCACATCATGACAGAAGGACTGTCTTCCACAGATGAATGAAAAACTTGTCTCTGCCTTTGGCCTTCTGATTAGAAGAGAAGACATTCATTCAACTGCGGATGGAAAAGAACCAGTAACAATAACACCCAAGAGTAGTTTTTGACCATTTCAACATCAATACCTTACTAAACTAGAAGCAGCGCAAGGAATACAACCAATATTTGAAGCATTACTATTATTATTATTTATTAAAACATTTACCACACTTTTGTCTCTCAGGGCTTCCATACAAACCAGAGAGCAGCTTTACCTTTGCTCTGACAGGTGGAAGCTCCTCTGTTCTCTGAAGTCTCTCCAGCATCAGCATCGCCTGTGTGAGAGAAGTTACATGATGTTTTATTTCATCAATATGACTTATTATCTATTTCTAATCTTCAAGTTATCCAATGATTGGTAATTAGTTTTTTTCTTCTTCATTTTTCAGGTTTAAAAGCTGTTTCTGTGTTATGTACTGTAGGTCAGGGGTTCGTAACCCCAACTTTTCAAGTACAAAGTGCCCCATGGCCCGTTCAAATATTAACACTGTATTGTTTTATTAACTAATTGATCTCACTCTTGGTTTGACTTGTATTCAATAACTAAATAAATTCTACCTACAGTTCAACAAGCAAAAACCTTGTCAAATAAATGACCTGATACAATGTGATCATCACAAAGACATTTATTGATCATGAGTATGTAAACCTGCTCAGACAACAAGTCATAGAACAAATCAAGCTAATACAATAACTCATGTAAAGGTCAGGCGTATTAACACAAAAATAACTAATTATCAGATTGTTCTACAAAAACAAGGGGGACTCTTAAAAAAAACTGAGAAAAAAATGGAATTTGATAAATACATTATGTGGTTATAAAAGAAATACACTGCACAATTATTAGGTAAGTACTTTGTTAGGATTACTTGTATTATTGAACTACTACAGTGCTCTCGGTTAATCCACAATGTTAATAAACCTCAAACCTGAATGTTTAAGACAGTAAAAGTGAGGTTTTTACTTTCTTAGGAGAATATCTGTGTGTTCACAATTATTGGGCAACTATTAGTGTGCACACAATTCAAAATAATAATTTTCAAATTAAATAAACTGTAAATAACATTATAACAAACATAGCCCTATGATGTGAATGATATGCTTCAGCAGTCTTCATGTTTCAGAACCAGAAGTTGCTCTTCATATCTGTGACAACTGGCTTTCACAGCACATTTGGAGTCGCCCGTCAGTAACAGACCTTTCCTGCAGCTGTACATCGTACTTTCTCTTGAAAAATCCCACCGGCTTTCCCACGAGCGTTGGATGTTTGGTCTCTAGATATCGCTTTAGCTGTGAAGCCTTCAGTGCTGCGTTAGTTAGCGAGGCTAGCGTTAGCTGGCATTAGCCGTCACACTCTGGGCTCTGGGCTCAACGCCTCGTTACCTCCGTTCACAAAGCTCTACTTCGTGAAGTCAGGATCATACTTGCACAAACATTTAGACGTTTGGGGGGGTGTTCAGCAGCACTTTAGTCTTCATTCTTTCGTTTTAAATTCTTCTCTATAGCTTTGGCGCCGCGGGTCGGTCCCCACGCCCCGTGTGACTCCCTCCATGCTCGTGGTGGTGCCGTGTGGCGGAGTGGGCGTCTGCTGTCCACACATGGTGGACTGTATGAACGCGCCGTGTATTGAGTGTCTGACAGTAACTCCCGGGACACTCCCCCCCCCTGATGTGGACTGTATGGCACTGAAACCCTAGGTCGAAAACGCACGGCCCGCCACTGTTCATATTTCCTTTTTGCCAGGCATTTTGCAAATGTACATTAATTACAGCACAATGACAGCACAGTGTTCTCAAGTAAAGTCACCGTGTAACGCTACGTGACTTTAAGAGGGAAGTAGAGACACTTTCCTGCACTAGTAAGCTAACGTAGTGTTACTAATATTACCAACATGTACAGGGCTCTCAAGTTTTTAAGACAGGTAAGAGTGACATATCCTCCTCCCCCCCCTCGGCCGCGCCTCCGCTCATGCCGTATGCCCACAGACCAGCCCCCCTGCCCCCCATATTATTATTAGCTTTATTTTCATTGGTTGCTGGATTACATTTCACCCAGATACAACAGATACGTTTTTCTGATTGGCTATTCGTGTAGACTATTTCTTTTGTGGCACCTCGCGGCAGAACTCCAGGGGATTCGGGGGAGACGTGCTTGATTCCTCCATGGTGAGGGCAGCGACCAGGTCATGTTTGTGTGCTGCGGCACATTAAATAGCCTAGAGTTATTTTTCAGCGTGAGAAATACGATGTGTGGCGGGAGGCGGGACTTAAGACCGAAATGCGTGACAGTCACGCTCAATGCGTGACACTTGAGAGCCCTGGTAGTATTTGCACTTTAAATTGTGATATAAATCATTTGGCTTGATATAGTTGATAAATGGCATTTAGTGTAACTTGTAAATGAATTGGAATCGTTTATGTGAGAGGCCGTCGTCGTGTGTGTGTGTGTGTGTGTGTGTGTGTGTGTGTGTGTGTGTGTGTGTGCGTGTGTGTGTGTGTGTGTGTGTGTGTTGCTGCTCGTTACCTAAGGCTAGCTCCATTTGGAGAAGTTTTGACTCTTTTCTCTCTTACTAGCTACCGTACGGACAACGTGGCACGAGTAACGTTACCGAGCACCACTGAAGGTGAACCAGAACGTTGTGAGTGAATCAGAACGTTGTGAGTGAACCAGAACGTTGTGAGTGAACCAGAACGTTGTGAGTGAACCAGAACGTTGTGAGTGAACCAGAACGCCACGACAGGTCAGACTTTTACACACAACATGTGTTTTCTGAGCTACATGGCAGGGCATGTAGCTCAGAAAACATGAGCCCTCCCTCCCCCCTCTCTCACACACTCTCACACACACACACACACACACACACACCCACACACACACACACACACACACACACACACACACACACACACACACACACACACACACACACTTGTTCACAGCCCCATCTATAAAGTTGTACACATTTCAAACTTCAAACCATAAAAGCAGGTGTTTGTTATGGAACCGTCTCTGTCCTGCTTCATGTGCCCATCCCCCCACTGAACCACACCTTCCAGACTAAACTATGCTTATCTTCTCACTTTCCCCCTAAATACACCAGGAACATCAAAGTTAGGCTTTCTTTCATGTCTCTCCTCATAAATACGGTACTATTGTGTGTTTATTTTGTGTTGCAGGAAACCTCCACCAGGCTGATGTTGGGGCCCAGGTGTCCCTGCTGAGCCTCAAGGCTCATCATGTTGGTGAGATCCCAGTACCAGACAAACACCACATAGGCTGACATCGTCATAGTAGAAACATATTGTGGTATTTATAATGGGAATCGGTAACCAATGTCTCTGTCCTTCCACTGCAGGGAAGAGGACTCCAGTTCATGGAGAGACTCAGTTCATGAAGAGACTCAGTTCATGAAGAGAATCCAGTACATGGAGAGACTCAGTTCATTAAGAGACTCAGTTCATGATGAGACTCAGTTCATGAAGAGACTCAGTTCATGAAGAGACTCAGTTCATGGAGAGACTCAATTCATTAAGAGACTCAGTTCATGATGAGACTCAGTTCATGAAGAGAATCAGTTCATGAGACTCAGTTCATGTAGAGACTCAGTTCATGCAGAGACTCAGTTCATGAAGAGACTCAGTTCATGAAGAGACTCTGTTCATGAAGAGACTCAGTTCATGAAGAGACTCTGTTCATGAAGAGACTCAGTTCATGCAGAGACTCAGTTCATGAAGAGACTCAGTTCATGAGACTCAGTTCATGAAGAGACTCAGTTCATGAGACTCAGTTCATGAAGAGTCTCAGTTCATGAAGAGAATCAGTTCATGAAGAGACTCAGTTCATGAAGAGTCTTAGTTCATGCAGAGACTCAGTTCATGAAGAGACTCAGTTCATGAGACTCAGTTCATGAAGAGACTCAGTTCATGAAGAGAATCCAGTACATGGAGAGACTCAGTTCATTAAGAGACTCAGTTCATGATGAGACTCAGTTCATGCAGAGACTCAGTTCATGAAGAGACTCAGTTCATGAAGAGACTCTGTTCATGAAGAGACTCAGTTCATGAAGAGACTCAGTTCATGAAGAGACTCTGTTCATGAAGAGACTCAGTTCATGAAGAGTCTCAGTTCATGAAGAGAATCAGTTCATGAAGAGACTCAGTTCATGAAGAGTCTTAGTTCATGAAGAGACTCATTTCATGAAGAGAATCAGTTCATGAGACTCAGTTCATGAAGAGACTCAGTTCATGAGACTCAGTTCATGAAGAGTCTCAGTTCATGAAGAGACTCAGTTCATGAAGAGACTTCAGTTCATGAAGAGACTCAGTTCATGAGACTCAGTTCATGAAGAGACTCAGTTCATGAGACTCAGTTCATGAAGAGACTCAGTTCATGAAGAGACTTCAGTTCATGAAGAGACTCAGTTCATGAAGAGACTTCAGTTCATGAAGAGACTTCAGTTCATGAAGAGACTCAGTTCATGAGACTCAGTTCATGAAGAGACTCAGTTCATGAAGAGTCTCAGTTCATGAAGAGACTTCAGTTCATGAAGAGACTCAGTTCATGAGACTCAGTTCATGAAGAGACTCAGTTCATGAGACTCAGTTCATGAAGAGACTCAGTTCATGAAGAGACTTCAGTTCATGAAGAGACTTCAGTTCATGAAGAGACTCAGTTCATGAAGAGACTTCAGTTCATGAAGAGACTTCAGTTCATGAAGAGACTCAGTTCATGAGACTCAGTTCATGAAGAGTCTCAGTTCATGAAGAGACTTCAGTTCATGAAGAGACTCAGTTCATGAGACTCAGTTCATGAAGAGACTCAGTTCATGAGACTCAGTTCATGAAGAGACTCAGTTCATGAGACTCAGTTCATGAGACTCAGTTCATGAAGAGACTTCAGTTCATGAAGAGAATCAGTTCAGGAAGAGACTCAGTTCAGGAAGAAGACGACCGCCCAGGGAGAGGATTCAGTTGAGTACAGTAACAATAAAGTCAGCCATGGACATTTTATTGTTTGAAACTTTTTTCAGTTCAAATTGTTTTTATACATTTCCCCCTTGACCTGAATATTGTATTGCTTCCAGTGCTTGAATTTGACTGTTTACTGTCAAATTACTTTAAAACATGTTTAAATTGCCATAGTAACTTTTTACAAACTAAAAACTTAATGTAAAATGTGTATTTAAAAGTGGAAATATTAAAATAAATGAATTTTGTTGAAAAAAACTTCTTCATTTTACAGTATGTAATTATTTTACAGTATTCATTTACAGTATTACAATAAATACAGTGATGCATTTTACAGTAGTCTAGGATTTGCTGTAAACTGTACACAAGTACAGTATTTAAGTTATCCATGTAATCATGAACGAGGAAGTATAAAGACCACAGAAGCCCTGACAGGGTGACGGTGGATGGTCCGACCAACAGCCATCTTTGACCAGCGCTGTTTGTTACCAGAAGTAAGCGTTGATTTATTGCCACGTAATCTGTGTACTTTGTACTTTGTGTACCTAAAGAAGTATTTCACCACCTTTTCCTTAACCCAACTAATTAGTTCATGATATTTTTCTAAACTAAGTAGTTTAGTTGTCTCAACCTAACTGAGTACTTTCCTGTGAAAACAGAAGTTTATCTTGATGAACCTTTTTGTAAGGTATCGTTGAATGAGGATACATTGATCACAATACTTACATTAATATGTCAGTGTCTCAAACCAAAGAGTACATAAAAGATGAGTAAATCAGGTAGCCCCAGCACCCTCTGACCAATAACAATGATACATCACCTGAGCCTTTTCTCATGATTAAGAGATCAGACCTCCATTGTTTTCCTTTGGTGAAGACAATGAGCTTCTGTACAGAGACCCTGTTCCATTACAAGCATTGTGTTGCACTATTTTCATGAGAATACAAATGACTGACCTTCTGGACTTGAGATGGTGTCCTGTAGTCTCTGCACCAGATCATTCCTGGGTATCTTCTCTAAAACCTTCCTGGTCACCTCCAGAGCTCCATGAAGTTTAAAGGTCTTCACCATCAGCTTCACAGTGGCCAGACTATTTGCTTCCTCCAGAGCTGACACTGTGAGAGCTTGGTCAGGTTTCATGAAGCCAGGCTGCTGCAGATACCATTTGAATCTTTGAAGTTCATCTTCAGTTAAATCATCTAGAATCTCCAAAAGGTCCTCTGACGTCATCGTGGCTCCCAGCTAAAATCTGGATGTTTTGTCACCTGAAGGAAAAACTGTAATTGGAAATGACGTATTGAAACCACAGAAACAATGGCCATGGAAAGTCAGGTAGGATTCTTTGTCTTTGTGGATACACACATTAAAAACATCCATGTGATGCTCAGAGCTAGTGATGTACTTTAACCCTATGCTCACGGGGACCTTGATTTCGCGGTGGGACACTCTTTAAGTTTCTCCACGTTTCTAAAATATTCATAGCGTCGCGATAATACATCGCAGAAATATCATTTTATGAGAGGAGCTTCCTTCTTCCTCTGCCTTGCACCCTGCAACTTTTTAACACCATCAGACAAGAGTTAGGGCCATCGGCGTGTCATATGACGCTGTGCCAAAAAAGTACTCGTCACACGAAATCCTTCCCTGTGATTTGTTGAATCATGTGTTCGTCAACATTTGGTTAAATAAACGAATCAATGAACACTCAAGAAACTCCCAAACATCAAGCATGTACCTACACACCTGAGCTCTGAAAACACGCTGGCGTTTTAACTCATAAAGAAGAGATGTTATGGCAAAGGACGCACTTTACTACGGAGGAGCTGTGGCGCCGAAGGCTCTGACTCCTGCGACCACGAGGAAGATGCAGACAGAAGGGATCCATTTGAAGATGGTAAGTGTATTTAGCTACTACACTTGTTGTAATAGCATATTTACGCTAGCAGAGTGAGCACATTTAGCTGCTCCCTTTCTGCTTTGTTCAGTTCATCTTGACCCAGTCTAATCAGCGCCATCCGTGTGAAGCAGTAACAGGTGGATGTCGGTGTTGTTTTTGTTCTTTTCGTTTTGTTTTCTTTCTTTCCTCTCACTCTTGCCTCTCAGGGCCGCAGCCAAACAACTTCCTCCAGCAACATGAGGCTTGTCTGGAGGGAAGGAGGCACTGAGGAGGAGCAGGGGGGAGGGGAACATTTCAATAATACTTGTTGAAATGTTTGCTAAAGATAAAACTCATGTTGAACTATTTTTCGGGGTCAGACCTCTGAACCATCTGTGGTGACGAGCTCTGTCCATTCAACTGAATTATTCCAAGTTTCTGTTTAATAAATGCTTAAAGACAGTGAAGTGTTTCACATCGCATTCGTTTTCTCTAACACTCTGAGGTCTGGGGGTCGTTTTCTCGATTTTTCTCGATTTTACATACTTTTTAAATTCCCCCTTTTAAAGTCACTTGCATATGATACATACTCATGTGTTGTATATCAAAAATTACAGAACAATCTCACCTATCTATATAATGAGGCACCATTGTCCCAAGGCACAAGTGTAAAGAGAAAATATGACTCTAAAGCTGAAAAAATTAAATCTCGATTTTGGAAATCGTTCATATTCCTTCTGAAAACATAACTTTACTCAGGTGGAATAGCGGTTTTGGTGATAGAAATTGGTTTACCAAAGGTCTTAGGTTCACAAAAGCAGTGGAATATATGAATAAAATGATAGATACATGTAAATAAATGTCTAAAACCACAAAAACTTATATCGTTTTTTGAGTAGAAATGATGTCTGTCACACTTTCACCAAAATGATCAAAATGAGACTGAGAAATTACTTCATGCTGCAGATAAAGCTTCATGGGTGTGTGTAAATTTAAAAAAAAGACCATTACAACAGTTTTTGTTTTCAAACCAAATTTGTAATAAAAACACAACTATTTACACAAAGTGCATGCTCAGTCAAACAGCAAAAAAACAGGACTATTTACACAGGACTATTTACACAATGTCCATGTTCAGTCAGAAACGGGAAGAAAAAAAACAGGCCGTACAATATGCATTTTACATTTCATGCCATGTGGCGAAACAATTTCTGTCCAGCTGCTGGCAGAGGGCAACATTACACTCCCTGCACTTCCATGGAGTGTCTTTTCGAGCGCCTTTTCTTCTGCAATGCTCACAGATCTTGCGACCCGTCGTTGCTTTCTTGCCCACGGTTGAAGCAACAGTGATGGCCACAGGAACATGACCTTCAGGGGCCGGGGCAGGAGCGGCTTTCCAACGAGATCAGCAGTCGGCTGCTCCATGAAACCTCTGTGCGTCATGGGTTTTGTTCGCTGGGCCAGACAGAGTTCCTTGTGCAGAATGTAGCTGTTAGTGGTGGCAATGTCCAGAAAATGGTAACAAAGCGTTCTGTACCAGCGCATCGTCTTGTGTTGTGCAGAGTAGTACTGGATGAGCTGGTCTGACAGATCAACTCCACCCATGTACTTGTTGTACTCTGCAACTGGTGTGGGACAGGGGACTGGTGCCCTTTTCCAGGAGCCATCTTGCTGCTTCACCTCCTCTCCGCAGTTCCACCAGAGTGTGCCGTGTGAATCGTGGAGCAGACCGACACTTCTTTCGTGTCCATCCACTTCACAAAGACGATGGAGCCATCACGGATCCATCTCACGGAGCCTCTCGCTGACTTCTTTGTGAGGGCGTTCACATCAGAACGAGGGCATTCCTTCCGGTACTCCCTGTACGTCCCACAGGCACCAAATCTGCAGCCAAGGAGAGGCCTGAAGAGCTTGGGGCTGGAATAAGCATATCATGTATATGTGGTAGCCTGTGCCGAGGTAACCGGCTCGCACAAGGGTCATGACAGCGTCATAGGACGGGCCATGAGTGGAGGGGATGCTACTTTTGCCGGGGTAAATGCAAAAGTCCACCGTGTAGCCGTTCCTCGAGTCAGCCAACACAAACAGCTTGAATCCCCACTTTGTGGGTTTGTCCCTCATGTACTGGGTCATCCCAGTTTTAGCTTTTGTGGCGACCATTCTTTCATCCACAGACAGCTCTCTGTGGGGATGGTGAAAGGCCTTACAGGCAGTCTTGATTGTGTCCATCAGGGGTTTCAGTCTGAAGAGTTTGTCTTGGTCAGCTGTGCCCTTTTTGCGGTCATTGTGCATATCCTCATCAGGGTCGCTAAGGTGAAGGTTCCACAATATGGTCCTGTATCTGTCAAGTGACATGATCTGAGCTGGAAGCGGCAAAGAAAAAAGGTGATTCTGCCTCCAGTAATCTGCAATACTGTCCAGCTTTAGCAGGGCGATGTAGAAAAGCAAACCAATGTACTTGTAAAAAACAACAACGTCCAAGTCAGTCCATGTGTACTTTTTCCCTTTTGCCATTTGTTTTGCAGCCCGTTTGTTCGTGTTTTCACACAGTGTCTTTACTGTTTGTTCAGGGAAGAACAATTTGAACAGTTCGATCGGTGTTGAAGTGGCGCTAAGGTGTGGACCTGGTGTCCGGGCTGGCCGGAACCTGGAGACAGGGGGATCAGTGTCCGGGTCTCTGTCCGTCTTCCAAGGCAGCGTAGGTCCTGGTGGCTGTAGCGAAGCCTGCGGTGCACGCAACACCGTGTTAGTTGGCCCAGATGGTGGCTGTGGTGCAGGTAGCCGCTGGGAAGCACGCGCCGTCTTTGTTGGCGGACTGAGTCGGGGAATACGCAACCTCTTTTGTGGCTGGGCTGGCGGGGATGGAGTGGCTGGCGTTGTGGCCGGCGGACTGGGAGGCTGCTGCAGCAGCTGGGAATCCTCTCTGAAAAAATAAATGAACTAGTCAGTATAAATTCACTGAAAGAAAGTAACGATTACACCGACACGAGAGAGAGAGAGATCCAGCAACTAACGTCACCAACATTATCAAACTAACAGGGGCCACGGTAGTAGGGATTACGTTCTGTGTCGTGTGTTTTCAAACACGTAAGAGAACTAGCTTTAGTCATGGCGCAAGCTAGACATGCTAACGAACGAAAACAAACTCAGGAGGGACACGGTAGTAACGATTATGTACCGTGCAGTAACAGAGATCCAGCAGGGTCTATGCTTTGCTAACGTAAATAGGTTATTGCAAAAACAAAGTTTAGTAAAGACACTTACCGATCTTCAAATGGATCTCTTTTGTTGGAGTAGTCCTCTTCATCACCAGAGTCAAAGCCTTCAGGCTCTGATCCTACATCGTCCTCGTCGCTGCTTCGGCAAATCTCCAAAAGTGCTTCACCCAGGGAAAACTGTTTGCTCGGCATTTTTCTCTCTGACTAAAAACAGCAGTGTGTTTATGAAGCTACTGTGGATGTTTATGAAGCTATGGTGGATGTTTATGAAGCTACAGTGGATGTTTATGAAGCTACTGTGGATGTTTATGAAGCTATGGTGGGCAGATCCGTTGTGATTTTCTGAGTGTTCATTGGTTCGTTTTTTCGTGAAACAAATCGACAAATCACAGTGAAGCTTTACAATCTTGTCATATTACATGTCCGTGTTTAGATGCTCACCATTTAATGTGTGAATCACATAAGATGATGGGGGAATAGGACAAGGAAGTGGAGCGTCTACTCGTTCCGCCAGATTTTAAACCATATCTCTGTGACATATTATCGCAAAGATATGATTTTATTAGGAACTTAAAACACCTTCCCGACCGCATCGGCGCGGGCCCCGCCCCCAAAGGGCTAAAGGAGATTGATAAGGTTAATTCATCTCCATTACAGGAGGTACACAGCTCAGCTGCACATGTTCAAACTGTGTGAAGTTATTACTGACTAGTCATTTATTTTACAGAGGATTCACCACCACCAGCCCGGCTCTGTTTTCTATTTCTGAACATGTATATTGTGTAAATATTTTTAATTTATAATACATATTTTTATTTAAGAAAAAAAAATGGTTGTGATGGTCATTTTTCATTTGCACACACCCCATGAAGCTTCATCTGCAGTATGAAGTAATTTCTCAGTCCCATTTTATCATTTTGGTGAAAGGTGTGAAAGACCTTATTTCTACTAAAAAAACAATAATATTTGTTTTAGACATTTATTTACATGTATCTACCATTTTATTCATATATTTCACTGCTTTTGTGAACCTAAAACCTTTGGTAAACCAATTCCCATCACCTAACCCGAGTTACCACCTATATGCCACCTGTAAAGTTATGTCTGAACATGAAATATGAAGAATTTCAAAAAATCAAGATTCAATTTTTCAGCTTTTTTCTTGTCAAGTGGTTAAATAGCTCCGCAGGTCGGTCCACACACCCCGTCAGTGGTGGTTCTAAGCCTTCTCTGCTGGCCTAAACATAATCACAAAGTTATAGCTATTTTAGAATTTAATTAAAAAAAATGTTGAAACAATCTGTAGATCCCCCCGAGGAGTCCAGACACTGGTGGTGGCTGGAGTTGCTGGAGTTGCTGGAGATGCTGAACATGAGAAGGCAGATGGTGCTGGGGAGGCGGCGGGTCGCATGAGACGCTCGATACAGCAGACTGCGCTGTGACGGCGTCTGTTTAGCAGCTGATAGAGTCTATGACTCTATCAGCTGCTAAACAGCCGGGCGGTGGTCTTCCTGTCTAAACTCACGCTAGAGCTTCATGTGTTTACACAAAACAAACAATAACCGGTAGCTGTGGCGTCATAATGAGGTGGTTAGGTTTTTCAGCTGTAGAGACGGCACTGAAAGCGTAGGTAGAAAATGCACGGCCCGCCGCGATATTGTAAACCTAGTTCTACAAACACAGGCTGATACTTCTACCAAAGGCAAGGGCGTAGGTCTGCATCGGGTCCATAGGGACTAGTCCCGACCAACGTTGGGAAAGACATCATTGTCCCCACCAATACGAAACAGTTAGTTACTACTCGTTAATTCAGTAGTTACTCCTCGTTAGTTAAGTATTAGTTAAGTATGTTCTGTGACCTATAAAGTGAGGACAATCAATGCTTTAGAAAGCATTTATAAGCAGTGCATTAATTGGTCTCTGGACCAGTGACAGCTTGCTAGCTGGCTGAAATCCTCCGTTGTTAGAGGAACTTATGAGCGTTTTAGTGAAACGTTATAATCACTCAGTCATGTTGAGGAGCTTACGGAATTATTAAAATGTAACGTGTAAGTGAAACCACACGTATCTTCTGAAAGGGTTACAGTACTTTAGCAATTTAAATGAATTAGATCGGAGCTGCGGATGAGGAGATAGCACAGCTTTAGTTTTGAAGAAAACACAATTCTCATTTCCAGGGAGATCAGAAAAAAAGAGGATCGGGCTTATACTCAAAATGCATGAAACATGTCTTCCATTCATTTGATTGGATACATTTAGCCGGAAAATGTTTAATATTCCTGAAAGTATGAACGTTATGAATGATGAACGTAATATAAATAACATCCTGGACATTATTAGCTCTGAATTACATTTCTCCATTGAGAAATGAGGAAGCAGTTGAAAGAGAAGAAAACAGCTCAATAATAAAAGTAAAGAGCTTTTGCAGTAAAAGAAGCAGAGAAAGCGTCCAGAGACACAGAAGTGTTCAACACTCACAGAAACAGGAGCTTCTCTTCTTGTTGACGCTGCAGACGGAGAGTTGAATCTCTTCCTGCTGAACATGTCCACATCAACCAGAGAAACTACAGGAAGTCAGCTGACAGGTTTCTACCAGGCTACGGAGGCCCAGAGGACTCAAACCTGCACACCAAGATGGAGGACATGTAACATTACATTACATTTCATTTAGCTGACGCTTTTATCCCAAGCGACTTACATGTTTGCTCTATACACCGTAGACACAGCAACGGGGAGCGGTTTGAGGTTAAGTGACTAAAAATCCTTGGAAACACCCCTAAGCTTCATTTTATTGTGATTTGTAGATTCTGATTCATTAGGTCCTAATCTTTCCACAAAGTCTTATTAGTGTGTTGTGCGTTGGAAAGGGCCTGAACATACAGATTGTACAAGTTGGCGACCGCTCCAAAAGACATTTTTGGGAAATCTTGCTTAGATCATGCTGGATATTCATAGTTATTTATGATCAAATATGTTATAAAAGTATAATTTGGAAAAAAACATTTTGTTTTTCACAAATAAATTCTGAAAAAAAATGATATTATATTAGTATTATAACTCATTTGGGGTTTGTTCATACGACTACTTGAACTACTTGAACACGGGAAGAAAACAAATAGAGACCACTCCTACTACTACTACTACTACTACTACTACTACTACTACTGAACATGACACAAGAAGGAGGGGCTTGTCCCTCACAGGGACCCTTACTACTGAACATGACAAAAGAAGGAGGGGCTTGTCCCTCACAGGGACCCTTACTACTGAACATGACACAAGAAGGAGGGGCTTGTCCCTCACAGGGACCCTTACTACTGAACATGACACAAGAAGGAGTGGCTTGTCCCTCACAGGGACCCTTACTACTGAACAGACTGTTTCTGTTGTTCCCTGATAAAATAAAATGTTTCTTCTGGTACCTGTTCCTAAAAAAAAGAAAACTGATGTATGTACTGTTGTTAACTTGCTGTGGCTCCAGAGTGTTATATTGTTCTGATAACATTGCTTTAAAATAAAAGCGTGTAGTACACTAGCTTTTACTTCATTATTGAATTTGGCGCATAATGCGATTAATCGCAGTTAATCACAGAAAAATAATGAGATTAATCAGTTAAATTGATTTAACTTTGCCCAGCCCTAATATAGATGCATATACATGTCTATACATATTACCACCCCTCCCTTCTGTACTCATGTGTGATTCACCAGTTATTGAGGAAGTGCACCAGAGCGTCTTTCCCTTTGAGACTCACACTTCTTCTTTCTCCTTTATGTCTTAAGTTATGATTTTCACGATTGTTATGTTTTGTATATGTTGCATAGGTTTTGAATAGGAAATAATACCCAGAATGTATTAAATAGGTTCCGATGCGCCAGCTGGGTGCTATGACTCTTCTTACGGTGATCTCCGGTCTGAACTCTCCCCGAGACCAGAATGTCTGCTGTCCACACATGGTGACTGTATGAACACATGAACACATGGTGACTGTATGAACACATGAACACATGGTGACTGTATGAACACATGTTGTATGAACACATGGTGACTGTATGAACACATGAACACATGGTGACTGTATGAACACATGAACACATGGTGACTGTATGAACACATGTTGTATGAACACATGGTGACTGTATGAACACATGAACACATGGTGACTGTATGAACACATGAACACATGGTGACTGTATGAACACATGTTGTATGAACACATGGTGACTGTATGAACACATGAACACATGGTGACTGTATGAACACATGAACACATGGTGACTGTATGAACACATGTTGTATGAACACATGGTGACTGTATGAACACATGAACACATGGTGACTGTATGAACACATGGTGACTGTATGAACACATGATGACTATATGAACACATGATGACTGTATGAACACATGGTGACTGTATGAACACATGGTGACTGTATGAATACATGATGTATGAACACATGGTGGTCTGTATGAACACCTGGTGGACTGTATGAACACATGGTGACTGTATGAACACATGGTGTATGAACACATGGTGACTGTATGAACACATGGTGGACTGTATGAACACATGGTGACTGTATGAACACATGGTGTATGAACACATGGTGACTGTATGAACACATGGTGGACTATATGAACACATGGTGACTGTATGAACACATGGTGACTGTATGAACACATGATGTATGAACACATGGTGGACTGTATGAACACATGGTGACTGTATGAACACATGGTGACTGTATGAACACATGATGTATGAACACATGGTGACTGTATGAACACATGGTGACTGTATGAACACATGGTGGACTGTATGATCACATGGTGGACTGTATGGACACATGGTGACTGTATGAACACATGTTGTATGAACACATGGTGACTGTATGAACACATGGTGACTGTATGAAGACATGATGACTGCATGAACACATGATGTATGAACACATGGTGGTCTGTATGAACACATGGTAACTGTATGAACACATGGTGACTGTATGAACACATGTTGTATGAACACATGGTGACTGTATGAACACATGGTGACTGTATGAACACATGATGACTGTATGAACACATGATGTATGAACACATGGTGGTCTGTATGAACACATGGTGACTGTATGAACACATGGTGGACTGTATGAACACATGGTGACTGTATGAACACATGATGTATGAACACATGGTGGTCTGTATGAACACATGGTGACTGTATGAACACATGGTGGTCTGTATGAACACATGGTGTATGAACACATGATGGTCTGTATGAACACATGGTGACTGTATGAACACATGGTTACTGTATGAACACATGGTGGACTGTATGAACACATGATGTATGAACACATGGACGAGGAGTCCGCCTGCAACCGTGAGTCCTTTGTTCCCTCTCCTGTGCCTTATGGTGGAGCGTCTGGGAAGTACCGAGGGTTCATGCTCCAGTGTCGGTTTGTCTTCACCCAGCAGCCCCGCACGTACGCCTCGGACAATGCGAAGGTGACATATACGGTGGGTTTGCTACGTGGTAAGGCGCTGGTCTGGGCTGAGGCGTGGCTCCACAGACGCTCTACTCGGGTCTCCTACGAGCGCTTCAAGGAGGCTTTCGAGAGCGTATTCGACCACCCGGTGTACACCCGGGACGTTGTACAGCGCCTGCTCAGTCTCCGCCAGGGGTCCACCAGCGCAGCAGAATACTCCGTGGATTTCCAGATTCTGGCGGCGGAGTCGGGTTGGGGGAGTGAGGCGCTGAAGGGAATATACCGCTGCAGTCTGTCGGAGCTTCTGAGAGATGAACTGGTCGTCCGGGACGAACCGTATTCCTTAGAGGAGCTCATCGCTCTCACAGTCAAGATGGACAGCCGTATTCGGGAACGCCGTCGGGAGAGGCACTACCGGTCTCCCAATCCGGTGCGTCAGTTTTCTTCCGCTCCCGGCTCTCAGCCTCCGAGCCCGGTCGGATGGTACGGCCAGGAGCGCGCCCGCTCTCCTTCCTCGGCCCCTCCCCCGTTGGAACCGGAGCCGATGCAGCTCGGGCGGATTCATCTCTCTCCGGAGGAAAGAGAGAGACGCCTCCGCACAGGAAGCTGCCTGTACTGCGGGGAGTCGGTACACCGCATGGCCGTGTGCTCCGCTCAGCCAAAAGAGAGAGCTCGTCAGTAGGAGTGGGGGTGCTGGCGAGTGGGTCAAGGAGAATTCCCCATTCTGAGTCTCGGTCATTGTTTCCTGCCACCCTGAGGCTGTCATCAGGGCCTGTGCACCTGTCAGCCCTCATTGATTCCGGGGATGAACAGAACTTTTTGGACACTGACTTTATTTGGAGTCAAGGAATTCCTGTGGAGGCGCTAGAGCGCACTCTGCTGGTGAGCGCATTGGATGGTAGTTCACTGGCGGAGATAACACACTGGACTCAGCCAATTTCCCTGCACGTGTCTGGCAATCACAGTCAGAATACCCTGTCCCTTCCCTGTTTCCGTCCCCCCAGACACCCTTGGTTCTGGGACTTCCCTGGCTCAAGGAGCATAATCCTCAGATTGATTGGGCTGGAGGTAGGATCACCGGCTGGAGTTCTGCCTGTCATTCTCGCTGCCTCAGATCTGCGCTGCCCCATCAGGTTATTCTCCCCAGCAAGTCTGACACCGGTCCTGGCCTCGCCGCAGTGCCTCAGGAGTATGTGGATTTGGGAGAGGCGTTCAGCAAGGAGCGGGCTCTTTCACTTCCCCCTCATCGTCCATACGATTGTGCCATTGACCTGCTTCCGGGCGCGCCACTTCCGTCGAGCCGGTTATATAATCTCTCCCGGCCAGAACGTGAGTCTATGGAGAGGTACATCACGGACTCGGTCGCCGCTGGAATCATACGCCCCTCTTCATCACCAGTGGGAGCGGGTTTCTTCTTCGTCTCGAAGAAGGACAAGAGCCTCCGTCCCTGCATCGACTACAAAGGTTTGAATCAAATCACTATCAAGAATAAATATCCGTTGCCGTTGATGTCCTCTGTTTTCGAATCCCTAGCTGGAGCCAAGATATTCACCAAGCTGGATCTCCGCAACGCTTACCACCTGGTCCGAATTCGCGAGGGGGACGAATGGAAGACGGCCTTTAACACACCCCTGGGACACTTTGAATATTTGGTGATGCCGTTTGGACTAACTAATGCCCCTGCCGTCTTTCAGGCCCTGGTGAACGATGTCCTCCGCGACTTCTTGAACCGTTTTGTGTTTGTGTATATTGACGACATTCTCATCTTCTCCCCGAACCCCGAGTAGCACACCAACCATGTTCGCCTGGTTTTGCAACGGCTGTTGGAGAATCAGCTCTTCGTGAAGGCTGAGAAGTGTGAGTTCCACGTTACATCTGTGCAGTTCCTGGGGGTCTTTATCGAGGAGGGTCAGGTGAGAAAGGACCCCGAGAAGGTTAAGGCAGTAACGGAGTGGGCGGTGCCCACTTCAAGAAAGAAGCTTCAGCAGTTTCTGGGGTTCGCCAATTTCTATCATCGGTTCATCCGGAACTACAGCCGAACGGCAGAACCACTGACACGAGTCACCTCTTCCAAGGTCCGTTTTTCATGGACCCCAGAGGCCGACGGGGCTTTTCGGGCCCTCAAGGATCGGTTCGTCTCGGCCCCGATCCTGGTCCACCCAGACGAGACCCGCCAGTTTGTCGTCAGGTGGACGCCTCGGATACCGGAGTCGGAGCTGTACTTTCCCAGCGGTCCGCTTCCGACTCCAAGCTCCATCCTTGTGCCTTCTTCTCCCGCAGATTGTCCCCGGCGGAGAGGAATTATGACGTTGGCAACCGCAAACTGTTGGCGGTCAAGTTAGCCTTGGAGGAGTGGAGGCACTGGCTGGAGGGATCGGTGCTTCCCTTCATTGTATGGACCGACCACCACAATTTGGAATACATCCATTCGGCGAGACGCCTCAATTCCCGCCAGGCCCGCTGGGCTTTGTTCTTCACACGCTTCAACTTCACCATCACCTTCCGGCCAGGGCACAAGAACACCAAGCTGGACGCACTCTCCCGTCAGTTTGCTCCAGAGGAGGGAGGTTCTACTCTCGACACCATCCTGCCCGCCTCATGCGTGCTGGGTGCAGTCACCTGGGAGATTGAGAGGGTGGTACGTGAGGCCCAGCACACCCAGCCTGACCCCGGAGGAGGTCCCCCGAACCGCCTGTTTGTTCCTGAGGCCGCCCGTTCCCAAGTCCTGCGGTGGGCCCACGAGTCCCGTCTTTCGGGCCACCCGGGCATCCGCCGAACTATAAACTGGCTCTGCCGCATGTTTTGGTGGCCATCTCTCGAGGAGGATACGCGTTCGTATGTGCTGGCCTGCACTACGTGTGCCCGCAACAAGGCTTCGCATCAACCTTCCGTGGGGTTACTCAGACCACTTCCTGTGCCCCAACGCCCGTGGTCCCATATCGGGGTGGATTTCGTTACCGGTTTCCCTCCATCTGACACCAACACCGTCATTCTGACGGTTGTGGACCGGTTTTCAAAGGCTGCTCACTTAATTCCCCTGCCCAAGCTTCCATCGGCCCGTGAAACCCTGTTCCCCAGCCAGGAGGTTGAGGTTGCCGTACCTTTGGTCCAAAGCAATGCCCGTCGTTGTAGGCGCGTGTGGAGAGAGACGCGGGCCGCTCTACTTCGCACAGCAGAACAGAACAGGAGATCGGCGAATCGACGGCGTGTTCCAGCCCCGGACTACCGTGTTGGTCAATTGGTGTGGCTTTCGGCCAAGGACATCCCCCTCCGCACCGAGTGTAGGAAGCTCTCCCCCAGATATGTCGGCCCTTATCCCATCATCTCCATCGTCAACCCGGTGTCGGTCAAACTTCAGCTGCCTCGTTCCATGAGAATTCACCCAGTATTTCATGTCTCTCTCCTCAAGCCCATTGTCTCCAGTCCCTTAAATCCTCCGTCTGTACCCCCTCCACCCCCCCGTCTCATTGAGGGGGGCCCCGTCTACACGGTCAATCGCCTCCTGGATGTCCGCCGGTGGGGTAGGGGATATCAGTACCTGGTAGACTGGGAGGGGTATGGCCCAGAGGAACGGTGCTGGGTGCCCCGTTCTCGGATTCTTGATCCGGGGCTCATTAGAGACTACCATCGACAGAACCCTGGTAGATCCGGTGGTTCGCCAAGAGGCTCCCGTTAAGGGGGGGGGGGGGAACTGTTGGATTCCCTGTCTGCTCGTAAGTCTCCACCCCCGGTTCCGCCCACTGCCACGCCCCTCTCCTTCATCCCAGCTGTTGTGCATTGCCTTGATCACCGGCAGGTGATTTAGGGACCACTGCGTACCTGGCTCATTTGTCGGGTTGTTCCAGTTCCAGTCTGGTTTGCTTCTTCAGGTGAGAGTGGATCACAAGAGCGGTTGAGTTGCCCTCCCGACTCTGGAGCGGAATCAGTCTGGTGTGCTTCAAGAGCATTGACTACAAGAGCGGTTGAGTTGCCCTCCCGACTCTGGAGCGGAATCCGTCCGGCGTGCTTCAAGAGCAGCCTTCACAAGAGCGGTTGAGTTGCCCTCCCGACTCTGGAGCAGGGGAGGTGGATCTCCTGTGTTCGCTGGACATTACCGTTGGTATTAGTTTGTCTATTCGTTGTGTTTTGTTTTGTCGCAATAAAGTCCGCATGTTGTATGAACACATGGTGGACTGTATGAACACATGGTGACTGTATGAACACATGATGTATGAACACATGGTGGTCTGTATGAACACATGGTGGACTGTATGAACACATGATGTATGAACACATGGCAGTCTGTATGAACACATGGTGGTCTGTATAAACACATGGTGACTGTATGAACACATGGTGACTGTATGAACACATGGTGTATGAACACATGATGGTCTGTATGAACACATGGTGTATGAACACATGATGGACTGTATGAACACATGGTGACTGTATGAACACATGGTGGACTGTATGAACACATGGTAGTCTGTATGAACACATGGTGTTCTGTATGAACACATGATGTATGAACACATGGTAGTCTGTATGAACACATGTTGTATGAACACATGGTAGTCTGTATGAACACATGGAGGTCTGTATGAACACATGGTGTATGAACACATGGTGGTCTGTATGAACACATGTTGTATGAACACATGGTGGACTGTATGAACACATGGTAGTCTGTATGAACACATGGTGTATGAACACATGGTGGTCTGTATGAAAACATGGTAGTCTGTATGAACACATGGTGTATGAACACATGGTGGTCTGTATGAAAACATGGTAGACTGTATGAACACATGGTAGTCTGTATGAACACATGTTGTATGAACACATGGTAGTCTGTATGAACACATGGTGGTCTGTATGAACACATGTTGTATGAACACATGGTGGTCTGTATGAACACATGTTGTATGAACACATGGTGGACTGTATGAACACATGTTGTATGAACACATGGTAGACTGCATGAACACATGGTGGACTGTATGAACACATGATGGTCTTTATGAACACATGGTGGACTGTATGAACACATGATGGACTGTATGAACACATGGTGGGCTGTATGAACACATGATGGACTGTATGAACACATAGTGGGCTGTATGAACACATGGTGGGCTGTATGAACACATGAACACATGGTGGGCTGTATGAACACATGAACACATGGTGGTCTGTATTGAGTGGGTTGCTCTGGGACAGTAGCTCACTTTCCCCCAGTCCGCCCGTGATGTGGACTATACGGCACTCACTGAAGGCCTAGGTGTAAAACGCACGGCCCTCCACTGCAGATAACAGACGTTACTCTGTACGATGAAAAGCTGGGTCCTCCTAACACAGAATTACTATAAACTGAAGGTAAACAATGAATACAAATAAGGCACAACATATAGTAACAGTATTGCACAAAAATATGGTAACAGTATTCCTCAGTTTATAAAGTATTACTCAGTGTATAACGTATTGCTTTATACTGTATATAATATAAACTTTAATAATGTAAAATATAAACTTTAATAATACAAAATCCTTCCTCCTCTCCCTCCCTCTCCTCCTCAATACAAGTATCTTTATGAAAAAAAAGGATTTTGAGGGATTTGACAAAATACAAATATTTAGGTCAATTTGACAAAATAAAAGTCTTTTGATCCATCCATCATCATCCTCCTCCTCCTCCTCTTATCCGGTCTGGTCTGGTGGCAGCAGGTCCAGCAGGCTTCCCTCTCACCAGCAACAATTTCAGATCATTCTGGGATCCTGAGGCGTTCCAGTCAGCTGAGATATAATCCTCCAGAGTCCTGGGTCTTCCTCTGGCTCTCTACCAGCTGGACGTCTAAACCTCTAATGGAGGCGACCAGGAGGAATCCTGATGAGATGCTGAACCCCTCAGCTGACCCCTTTAACACAAAGAGCAGAGCCTCAACTTCAAGCTGCTCCTGATGTCTGACTCCTTACTCTATCTCTAAGAGTCCTACAGAGGAAACTCATCTCCTTACCCACAGATCCTCCGCTCCATCTTACCCTCACTGGTGAACAAGACCCCGAGATACTTGACCTCCTTCTCTTGGGGTGGCACTCTGTCCCACCTGGAGGGAGCAATCCACCGGTTTCCGGCAGAGCCCCATGGCCTCAGATGTGGAGGTGCTGACTCTCATCCCTGCCGCTTCACATTCACTGCAAAGCGGAGGTCACGGTCCGGAGGCCAACAGGACCACATCATCTGCAGCCAGCAGGAGATCCTGAGACCCAGAGCCTGACGTTCTCCACCTGGCTGCTCCTAGATCCTGACTTTCATGGAGTCTTTGAGTTTTGAGGAATTTTGCAAAATACAAGTATTTAGGTGAATTTTACAAAAGTTACAAAATGAAAGCATTTGGTGAATTTTACAAAACAAAAGTATCTTGATGAATTTTACAAAATAAGTCTTTTGATGAATTTTACAAAATAAAAGTATTCTTAGGTAGATATAATGCCTATAAAAAGTATTCACGCCCCATGTTGCTTTCATACATGAAATCATGGTATAATTTGCCCGTTTGGACAAGAATTTGCACCAAAAAAAAGCTTCTTTATTGTCAAAGTGAAACGTAATTTATATTTATGAACAGAAAACATACAATGTGTCCTCCCCCTCATTGAAGTCCACTCGGAGTCTCCGGGACACAAGAAACGGAACAACAACATCTTTTGAAAGAGCTTTTTAATGAAAAGCCTCGTAACAAGAAACACAGAAAGCAACGAGCCGTAACGCGACCCTGAACGCACCGTCTGTGCGACGAGCGCTTCATGCTTCAACACAATGTACATTATTCATATTATACCACAGTCACACCCATGATGGGCTATTCAAATAAAAATGGCATTCAAATAAACAGCATCACATTAACAATATTATGCATATTTAAAAATAACAACAAGTATTAAAGTACAGTACAAAGGGGAAAGACTGCTAAAAAAGCACAATTCATTAAGCTTCTTCTCCGCACGTTGAAACATCCTTCCTTCATTCCCAGCGCCAAACAAACCGGCACGTAAACAACATCAAATATGAATTAAACAAGTCGAAAGAATAAAATCCAGAGCTCTGTTGTGGTGGAACGGGTTGCGTTGAGCCGAGCAGCCGGCGAACTCACGTCTACCGACGTCCACCAACGTCCACCAACGTCCACCAACGTCCACCAACGTCCACCAACGTCCACCAACGTCCACCGCAACCAGCGTCTACCAGCGTCTGTCTACCCACGTCTACGCAACGATATTAAAGATGGTGACCAATCATCCATCTTTGTCTCATGAACGAGTCACGTTCTGTTCTTCCACCTCTTCATATGGGAAATAAACCGTCCTGCAGCCGACGAGAGCATTGAGACAAGGAGACGAGGAGACTAGGGGATGAGGAGACGAGGAGGCCGAGAAGAAAAGACTCATCAGAAAGACTATCCACGCTTTTTTCCTCCACCGCCGAAGGACAGAGTGAGACGGGTGAGGGCAGAGTGAGACGGGTGAGGGCAGAGTGAGACGGGTGAGGGCAGAGTGAGACATGTGAGGGCAGAGTGAGACGGGTGAGGGCAGAGTGAGACGGGTGAGGGCAGAGTGAGGGCAGAGTGAGACGGGTAAGGGCAGAGTGAGGGCAGAGTGAGACGGGTGAGGGCAGAGTGAGACATGTGAGGGCAGAGTGAGACGGGTGAGGGCAGAGTGAGGGCAGAGTGAGACGGGTGAGGGCAGAGTGAGACGGGTGAGGGCAGAGTGAGGGCAGAGTGAGACGGGTGAGGGCAGAGTGAGACATGTGAGGGCAGAGTGAGACGGGTGAGGGCAGAGTGAGACGGGTGAGGGCAGAGTGAGGGCAGAGTGAGACGGGTGAGGGCAGAGTGAGACGGGTGAGGGCAGAGTGAGACATGTGAGGGCAGAGTGAGACGGGTGAGGGCAGAGTGAGACAGGTGAGGGCAGAGTGAGGGCAGAGTGAGACGGGTGAGGGCAGAGTGAGGGCAGAGTGAGACAGGTGAGGGCAGAGTGAGGGCAGAGTGAGACGGGTGAGGGCAGAGTGAGACAGGTGAGGGCAGAGTGAGACGGGTGAGGGCAGAGTGAGGGCAGAGTGAGACAGGTGAGGGCAGAGTGAGACGGGTGAGGGCAGAGTGAGACGGGTGAGGGCAGAGTGAGACGGGTGAGGGCAGAGTGAGACATGTGAGGGCAGAGTGAGACGGGTGAGGGCAGAGTGAGACGGGTGAGGGCAGAGTGAGGGCAGAGTGAGACGGGTGAGGGCAGAGTGAGACAGGTTCTCTCCGGTATAGAAAGCAGAAAGTGACTCACGGTTCTTGTGTTTTTACATAAAGTCCAAGAGGCGTTTAATGTCTCTTTCTGCGTCCCGAACACGGAGCGCTGAGCGAGTGACGCGGCCTCGTGTTCACATGTTAACCCTTGTGCATTGGGACATTTCATTTAGCTTTTAAAACGCGTTCATGCTCCGATGATAAGTCTCAACGTTGAAATCCTTCAGAAAGATCAAACAGTCAAACGAGGATCAAATGGGTTCATAAACATTGTAAACATGAGTTTATGTCTCAATCTCTAGTTTCAAGGCTTCTTCAATACAGCATGATGTTCATTTAGTACATTATGGTCATTTAGAGTCAAACAGACCATAAAGCAGGGGACGCGTTAGGGGCGGGGCTACAAGGTGATTGACAGGTCTCTAAGTCACTCCTCAGTCCTTATACGGTCACTTCCTGTTCACCTGTTGCACAAAAAACAAGATGGCGACGGCCACTTCTTATCTACAGTCAGTCAACGCGGCGTTCTGAAAGGAAAACAAAGATCTTTGCAGGCGACGCGTCTCTGTGTGGATCTGTTTGATGTCCTGAGGACTTTCAACGTGAGGTACAAGGGTTAACACGCCCAGTCTGACCTGACCTGGAGGCTCCATTAGCAGGTGTAAAGGATTTAACCCGTCAGACGTCTTCACGCGCTTCAGTTGCTCTCTAATGCAGCTCCGTCAGCTGATCCGGGGTCAGCTCACGGAGCTCCTGGACCTTCAAAAAGGTCCACTGAGGTTTTTCTGAAGAGACAGCCGGGCAGTTTAGAGTCGTGGTGGACGGGAAAGACAACACAATGACTGTGTGTGTGTTATTTTGCAGCGTGTGAGGTTGTGCGTATAAATACTCACTCGTACGTACGTGTGCGTTCATGAACGACTAAAAAAACAGGTGCTTTTGTTTTGCAGCCGCGTGCGTTGACCTCGCCGTGTTGATGCGAGACTCTTGTGAGACTCTCGTGAGACTCTCAGACTCTCGTAAAGACTCTCAGACTCTCGTAAAGACTCTCGTGAGACTCTCAGACTCTCGTAAAGACTCTCAGACTCTCGTAAAGACTCTCGTGAGACTCTCAGACTCTCGTAAAGACTCTCAGACTCTCGTAAAGACTCTCGTAAAGACTCTCAGACTCTCGTAAAGACTCTCAGACTCTCGTAAAGACTCTCGTAAAGACTCTCAGACTCTCGTAAAGACTCTCGTGAGACTCTCAGACTCTCGTAAAGACTCTCAGACTCTCGTAAAGACACTCAGACTCTCAGACGTCGACCCTAGCTGCCCGTGTTCAAAAGTATGCACTTTTTTAGAATAAAGAAAACCAAAAAGCAGTTTCCTACGTTACATTTCAGGACAAACACCGGGATGACTTCATGCCGTCTGCTCTCCTACGGCTTGGGAGGAGGGGGGTCGTCGGAGGCGGCGGTAGGGGGAGGGGAGGAGGGGGCGTTTTCGGGCCCGGCGGAGGGGGAGGCGGGGCCCGAGGCGGGGGAGGGGAACTCCTTTATGGTGACGGTGACGAGGTTGGTGGTGACGTCGGTGACCACCACGTCCTTGCAGCTCGGCGCCATTTCCGGGTGCCAGTTGGGGTCTCCCTCGGCGGGCGCCCTTTGGGGTTCGGCGGCGGCGGAGCTCTGGTCCCCGAGGGCGGCGGGGCCCACGGGGGCGGTGGCGGACGGCTGGCGTTTAGCCCGGCGTTGGCGGGGACTTTTCCTGCCTCCCTCTTGGGTCGTCATACCGTCCGGGCCACCGTCCTCCTCCTCCTCGTCCTCCTCCAAGGAAGGTGCTGGCGAGGAGGGGAGGGAAGGCGGTTTCGGGGAAGCAGCAGCTGGCGAAGCGCTCTGGCCCTTCTGGGTCTCTGTGGGGGGTCCGCTGGACTCGGGAGCCGCGCTGGAAGGCGAGGCCCCGGCGGCAGGCTGCGACCGAGGAGCTGAGGCCTCGGCGTGGGACTTTGGTTCGGAGCCGGCGGAGCTGGAAGGGGACGGAGGCGAGCGGAGCTGGGAGGAAGCGGACGGGGGGTTCCTGGCCCCCGTGCTGGAGCCCGGGTGGGAGGGAAGGGCGCCGGGGCCCCCGCACTGCAGCCCAAAGGGCTTCCCGTACATGGGGAAGCCCAGCATCTTCAGCGGCGGCTGGAAAGGCCTGTAGGGGGCCTCTCCCGCCTTCTTCCCAATGATGCGATTGCGGGACGGGATGCTCTGGCGTCCCGCCGCGAGGTTCCTGCCGCCGGCCGACGCGCCGCCTCTTCGCGGCTTGTCGATGACCTTCAGATTGAGGATGATGCGACCCCGCTTGACCTCCCGGGGTTTGACTCTGCGGTTGAGGATGCGGACGGTCTCGGAGAAGGGGGAGACGTGCAGGCGGGACGGGGGGCCGCCGGGGAAGGAGGCCGCCGCCGTGGGGTCCGAGCGGGGCAGCGGGCGCCGGGACATGCGGTGGCAGCGGTGAATGTCTTTCTTCAGCTTGTGGGTGGCGGCCAAGGAGTTGAGTTTGGGAGAGGGCGCCACGGCCGAGGAAGAGGAGGAGGCTAAATGAGGCGAGGCGGAGGAGGAAGGAGTCGCTCTGCCGGGAGCGGACGAGGAGGAGCGCGACGTCGGCGGGCGGGTGTCTGAGGCTCGGCTGCTGGCCGCCGCCTTCTGGGTCCGAGTCTGAGGGAGAGGAGGAAGAGTTAGAGCTTCATCTAGTTGAGAACCACTTCACCACTAGTTCTACGGACCAGTTGGAAGGTCGCGTTGCTTCGTTTCCCATAAAAAGTCAGTTTTCTGGCTTCATATAGATATAAGGGTTCATACACATCCTGACCAGTGGATTTCATGACTTTAAACCAAAGGTCCATGACAAACATTTAGTGAAATCTGGGTGTAAACAGTAAAAAGTGAGTAAATGTAGTATTTAAACTAACAATGAGAACACAAAGCATACAGTAAACCTTAAATGACTCAAATGAATGAGACAATAGTTTGATTAAAAGAATAAACATTCATATAGATGCCTGTATGTATGCCTGCTTATATTTTGAGTCTTTCTTTTAAAAGCATATTCATTACTTCAAACTCAGCGTAAATGAACGACATGAACACATGAATATAACACATTTACATGAACACATGAATATAACACATTTACATTACTTTTACTAAACTTTGGGGTTTTATTTTTTTTCCAAGGACTTTTCCAGGCCTGGAAATAACCATTTTAAAATCATGACTGTTCCAGGTTTTCCATGACTGTAAGAACCCTGAGTTATGAAATATGCCAACATGCAATGTTGGAATTACAACATATGTTGTGAAAGTATTTTGTTTTCAAAGACCAATATGACTGAAAAGTATTCTATGAACCCTGGAACCAGGTGTTAGTTTTTTTCACGTCTTTCTCTGTTTGCTGCCCGAGTTGTTATGTCAACAAACGATGTCTACAACAACTGGAACACTATGATTTCCTCATTAATAAAGTTAATATCAGGATGAGGTAAGTGGTCGTGTGTCGCAGCTCGTCTTCATGCATGAAACGGCATCAGAAACTTTACCTTCCCGGCCATGGTTTTGGGTTTCGGGCCCCGTTTCTTGGGCCCGTTTACTTCTCTTTCCCGCTCCCTGTAGAGAGAGAGAACAGCTGTTGCAGACGGGCTGAAGAGAGACCAGAGTGTGAACAGAGGAGATGAAAGGTGAACGTTTACTGAAACGCTTCAGCAGAAACGAAGAATTCAAGATCAAAGTTTAGAATCCGTGTAAAGACACAGACAGACGAGTTGAAGCTCGTTTTTAAATCCACGAGAAGACGTGCGGCCACAGCGAGTGAGAAGTAGACGTGTGAAGGGAGACGCGACAGACTTGATGTGATGACAGACACATATTTCCCCATTTTAGCATAAAGGTTGACCTTTGCTTTGATGTCACACAGCGTGGGGACGAGCAGCGTTGGCGTTGTGTAGTTGTGTCTCAAAGAGACGAAGCTTCACACAGAACGCCTTCATGTGACC
This sequence comes from Taurulus bubalis, assembly GCF_910589615.1. Classification (NCBI taxonomy): domain Eukaryota; kingdom Metazoa; phylum Chordata; class Actinopteri; order Perciformes; family Cottidae; genus Taurulus; species Taurulus bubalis. The sequence continues at coordinate 918,083 of NC_136594.1, read as the reverse complement.
GTCAGGTTGTGCTGCTACCTGCTCTTTGTCTTGCAGGCTCTTGCTCAGTGTGTTGAGATGATAAATAAGATATAGACTAGAAATGCCAGGTCTGCCAACCATAGAGGGTCACTCAGCTCATGAAGAGGTCGGTCCTCTTTCAAAAACTGGTACATTGTGACCTCAGGGAATAAATCCGCTGCAGCTGAGTCCCGACTGAGCAGCACCTCCGGGTGAGAGCAGGTCCCGTTCAACATCAGGCATCTTTTCCGGGCACATTACTCCTGCTGCTTCAGTGAGGTCTGTGTTATGAAGCCTCGTCTCAGAGGTTTCCGTGTGGCTGTGAGCTGAGCGACCTCGTAGCTGCTCGAGTGCCATTTTATTGTGTTTTGTTTGGACGGCAAAAATACGATTGTTGAGCTAGCAGGCTAGCTGCTGTTTGCGTGACTTTCACTTCATTATATTTCTAGAACTTGCCGCGGGCCGTAGTTTGGACACCCCTGCATTAGAGCCTCTCTTCCTGTAAAACGTTGACCTTTGACCTCCAGCAGACTTCAGAACCTTTTTCCTGAATTTTGGACTTTTGTAACGTGGCACAGTAAATGAGAAGTACAATGAGAAGTACAAGCAGAAGTACAAAGTACTCACTTGCGCTCAAAGCCCAGGATCAGCCGGTCGTCCAGGATGTTCTCCTCTGGCTCCCAGGTGCTGTGCCTGAATCAACAACAACAACAACAACAACGGATCAACAAACTCACAACAAGGAAACTTCTTCTCTTATTTCTTAACCACAGAAGATTATTTTAAATTTACAATTTCAGTTTAGTGTCGGGACATTAAAAGCTAAGCGGATGTCTCTTTAAAGAGGAGGACTCACTTCATGGCCCATCCTTTCCATTTCACCAGGTACTCAAGTCTTGCCTGCAAACAAACAAACAAATAAATAAAGACAGCTGGTATTTGACTTCAGAGACAAACAGTCTGTGCATCAATCAAACATCATCAGCATTACACCCTTTATTCTCTATTAATAACACATGAGTACACTTCCATGTTCTATTATCAAAGTACTTCTTATACTTGTGCATTATTGTGTTGCACCAATACGTGGAACGCATGTGTTCAAAGTTATGGACGACCACTGGGTCCACCACAGGGTCCACTGGGACTACTGGGACGACCACTGGGTCCACTGGGACGACCACTGGGTCCACCACTGGGTCCACCACAGGGTCCACTGGGACTACTGGGACGACCACTGGGTCCACTGGGATGACCACTGGGTCCACTGGGTCCACCACAGGTTACACTGGGTCCACTGGGACCACCACAGGTTACACTGGGACCACCACAGGTTACACTGGGTCCACTGGGACCACCACAGGTTACACTGGGTCCACCACTGGGTCCACTGGGTCCACTGGGACCACCACATGTTACACTGGGACCACCACAGGTTACACTGGGTCCACCACTGGGTCCACTGGGTCCACTGGGACCACCACATGTTACACTGGGACCACCACAGGTTACACTGGGTCCACCACTGGGTCCACCACAGGCTACACTGGGTCCACCACTGGGTCCACTGGGTCCACTGGGTCCACCACTGGGTCCACTGGGACCACCACTGGGTCCACTGGGACCACCACAGGCTACACTGGGTCCACCACTGGGTCCACTGGGTCCACCACTGGGTCCACTGGGACCACCACAGGTTACACTGGGTCCACCACTGGGTCCACTGGGACCACCACAGGCTACACTGGGTCCACCACTGGGTCCACTAGGACCACCACAGGCTACACTGGGTCCACCACTGGGTCCACTGGGTCCACTCCCCCAGGGTCTGGATCCGGGTCTGAGCACCTAGAGACTGAGGAGTCCTTCAGCATCTCTCCCAGCAGCAGCACATGAGTGTTAGAGGACCTCTGCTCCGTGATGCTGCAGTTTGCTTTAACTGCTAGCTTTGGCTGCTAGCATTAGCTGGTAGACCCCCCGCCCACTGTACACGTCACAGCACGGCCTCCTCCCCTCCTCGGCCTCTTCCCGCCTGCAGCCCGTGTTTGTGTGGCTGGTTAAACTATACATTATATATGGATAATATATATATCATCTATGTATAATATAAGGGCCATGATGGAGCTAGCTAGGCGCTAGTTAGCTTCTAGCTAGTTCGCTCCTGGTTAGCTCCGGCCACAAGGCCACAAGGCCCCGAGCCCACGGAGCCGCGCCGCGAGGGGGGAGGGGGTGCGGGCAGAGGAACACGCGCGGACGGCCGGCGCGAGAGCTTACCTTGCGGACGCGGCGCTTCAGGATGGCTTCCGCCGCGAACACGCGATCTCCCGTCGAGGAGAGCTCCATCTTCTCTCTCATGGCCGGAGTGACGTCACTACTACGGCCTGCTGCCTGCCTGTCACGTGGCCGGGTCGGCCCCCTTCGGTCGCCCTGGCAACGAGGAGGACTCCCACGAGGATGCAGAAGAACCGCGAAAGAATTCGTCTGTTCGCCATGCGAATATATATACATGATATTATAATATATTATATATATATTATATTTGATATAATAATATATATATATTATTTATAATATTATATATATAATAATATTTATATGAATTATATAATATATATATATATTATTTATAATATTATATGTATATTATAATATTTATATGAATTATATGATATATAATATATTATAATATAGTATTATTATAATAATATATATATATTATTATATATACAATACATATTATATTATAGATATTATATACAATATATAATATGATATATACATTTACATAAATATTGTATGCTATATATATATAATATATACAATTAATAACTCGAGTTTAATCATATAACATATTTCAAACCTTTCTAAATCAAATGTGATTCAAAGTCCTTTAAACATTGAAAAGACGACAAAAGGAGAGAAGATGAAGAGAACAATGTACACCAAGGTGATTACAAAATTAATAAAATACAACTCTGAATAAATTAATTAGAATAAAACAATAATTAAATCAGAGCAAAAGAAGGAATAAAACAAATACTTATCCATGCCATTAAAAACCCAAAAGACATCAAATCAGACTTAATAATAATCATAAATAATAAAAACCCTATAGTATCTTAGTTTATTTAAAAACAAATGTATGGTTTACTTATTTAATATACCTTTACTTTTGATTACGTATTTAATAAGCTTGTCTTGCTGTTGTAAACCTTTACATACCGCTGTGGGACTGATAAATATGACCTTACCTTTAAATGATCAATACTTAAAGCCAGACTGTTTAACGACTAACATGTTTTAGTTCTGGTAGTTGTATAGTTTCACTTATTCGACCTTTTAGATGAGTATTATTTATTATATTGACATTTATAGTAGCTTGTTCTTGTATTTCTTTTCATTTTATTTTGTATAATATTTGTATGTTTATTATTATGGGAGATACTTTGTGCTAGCTTGAAATATGCATCATGTTCTTATAAAATTATAATTGTTATTGCCATTTTAAGATAAAAACCTTTACGTATTGTATTGTAGTTGTTCAACTAGCTGTCTGTATAGTGTATTACATTTATTTATTATTTTTAGATTTGCACCTTTTTTTATTGTGTTCATTTGCATTATGATTACTTCATAAACTAGTGATGTCTCGTTAAATTACTTTAAGACAAAGGTAACAGTCCAGAATAAAAATATATAATACAAATATAATTACATCACTTTTTTTCATAAAATGTAACAATATGATTATAAGAATAATGTTAAAGAATAATAAGGAAAATATTATTATAATTTTATAATTTAAAGTATTTTAATTTCTCATTAAAATTACTTTTTATTTTCCTCACATTGACTTCCAGTTAAAGGCCACTTTTCAGTGTAAAATAATATAGTAATAATATATTTGTATTATTATTTTGTTTCATATATATTTTAATTATAATATATTTGTATTATTATTTTAATAATTATTTTAATTATAAATATAATGTATATTTTTATAGTTATTATAATGATAACTACTATATGTTTTTTTTTTTTTACAATTATTTAAAGATTACTATACATGTTTAATCCTAACTAAATAGGGTTATTCCCTATTTAAGGGGTTTCTGTCAGAAAGACCGTAACCTCCCTGAGCTTCTCCTAGAATTACACCCCGCCCCTTTTACCGAGCATTTGCCCATCCTCGAGCTCTGATTGGCGCAACTTGTGTCAGTTTTGTAGCAAGTTCGGTTTCAGCGTCACGTGGTCTTTGACGTCGCTGTCAGAAGTCAACTAAGCGACGCGCAGCAGAAGAAGAAGAAGAAGAAGAAGAAGAAGAGAGAGAGAGAGACAGAGCCAGCAGGTAAGAAGCGACTTCCTGCAGGTTAACGGCGGAACGCCTCCTCGGCTGAACCGGGTGTTTCAGTCACGGTGTCCGGTGTCAGCTGGCTCGTGAGCGGCGTGAAAGGAGCCGCTTGCCCCCCCCCCCCCCCCTGTTGTTGTCACGGGGCGACCCCGTTAGCACCGTCACCACGGTAACACCGGTCCACTGAACTCACCCCGGAAGTACAGATGCTGTGGAGAGTAAACAACAACAACAACAACACACATCTGGGGTTATTTACACATACAGGGGAGGAAGCGTTGTGGCCAGGACCTCATTAAACAAATACATAAATAAATAAAGAGTTTACTATTATTATGCTGAAAACAAGTACGTCATTAAGGCACCAGATGTGCGTTTAAAGAGCGTGTGTGTGTGTGTGTGTGTGTGTGTATGTGTGTGTGTATGTGTGTGTGTGTGTGTGTGTGTCTGTGTGTGTGTGTGTGTGTGTGTGTGTGTGTGTGTGTGTGTGTGTGTTTAAAGAGCACAGGTGTGTAAAGGTGTGTCACAGTAAGAACTGGTCCTGAGGATGAAAGTCAGAGTCGGTCTGGTGGGTCTGGTGGGTCTGGGTCTGGTGGGTCTGGTGGGTCAGGGTCTGGTGGGTCAGGGTCTGGTGGGTCTGGTGGGTCTGGTGGGTCAGGGTCTGGTGGGTCTGGTGGGTCAGGGTCTGGTGGGTCTGGGTCTGGTGAGTCTGGGTCTGGTGGGTCTGGTGGGTCAGGGTCTGGTGGGTCTGGATCTGGTGGGTTTCCCCACTGCAGGACAAATAAAGGATTACCTTATCTTTACTGAAGTACTAGCAGTACTACAACATAAAGAATACTCCGTTACAAGTAAAGTCCTTCATTCACGGCAAAATGTCGTCTTTCTGGCGCGTGCGTTGCATTATTGTGTTGCAATGATCGGACTCGGTCTCTCTCTGGCCCCAGGTGACGATGCAGTTCCTGGGCCGGCTGCTGGACACCGTGTCCTCCGTGTCCACGCTGTTCACCAACCCGTACCGGGTCCGGGACGTGCCGCTGGCCGACTACGGCGGGGGGGGGCAAGGTGCTGCTGAAGGAGGAGGGGCGCTTGGTCCTGTACCGGAACAGCCAGTCCTGGGACTGCCTGCTCATGTGCCCCGAGACGCCCAACGCCACCCTGAGGTGCTGCGCCCGCCGCTCTGTCCGCCGCCATCTTTTTGTTTGGTGTGCAACCAGTGAACAGGAAGTGAGCATAGGTGACTGAGGAGGAGTGGCGTAGAGACACAGTATAGGTCTCTGTTGAAGACCTGTCAATCACCTTGTAGCCCCGCCCTAAAGCATCCCCCACTTCATGCAGATTGAACATTTGGTAGAAACGCCTTACCTTCATGACGGACGTCTACGAATTCATTCATTCATTCATTCATTCTAGATAACCGGCTCTGAGTCGGATAAGCTGCTTTGCTGCAGAGCAATACTGATCCAAGATTAATCTTTAAGATAATACGCTCACAGTATTCATCCAATCTGCAGTGTTCATTTAAGCTGCGTTCCCTCTACACCGTGATGGACGGGTCGACACCACACGGACACGGCACGCCTCCTCTGTCCATATACGGTCACTTCCTGTGCACTGGTTGCAAAAAAAACAAGATGGCGACGAACTCAAGGCTTCAAAACGCTTCACTCTCATGCAAACATTATTATTATTATTATTATTATGATCCCAGTGAATTAACACCAGAGGGCTGAATATGTGTGTGTATATGTGTATATATATATATATATATATATATATATATATATATATATATATATATATATCACCTCTGTGCACCAGGCTGTTCCAGGTGGGCTCGGAGGAGGACGCCATGAACCTGTTCCCCCAATACGCCCTCAAGCTCCGCCCCTTCTACGAGACACTTCCTCTGAAGGCCGAGACCACGCAGCCAATCGTAGACTGCATCCGCAACCACCAGGACTGGAGCTCCGCCCACATCGCCGTGGAGACGGGCCTGAGGGAGTGTCTCAAACACAACTATGTCCAGAGGTAATCGAGTTCCTCCACTTCATGATGTTTATTTAACTATATATATCATTATATAGAAAAAGAAAAGTGTGTGTGTGTGTATTTATAAATATACAAGACATGTAGAATAAAATGTTTCTGGCTGAGATGAATGGTTTAAAGAAAACCAAAACGTTCCATCCCGCTTGAGCGGTCGTTGTTTGATGTGCCAAACCCAAAATGAGGATCCAAAGTCTGAGTGGCTTGGTGCGAGCGTGACGGCCGGTGTGGTCTCTCGTCTCTGTCTCAGTCAGATCAACGCTCGCGACGGCGCCGGTCAGACGCCGCTGCACCTGGCGTGCGAGCGCGGCGACGCGGCGTGCGTGAGGCAGCTGCTGGAGGAAAGCCAGGCCCGGACCGACATCCGGGACCGCCACGGAGAGACGCCGATGCACTGCGCCGCCAAGCAGGACACGCCCGCCATCATCCAGGTGAGAGGTCTGCGGACTATCCAAGCCTCTAGTTTGGTGATGTCGGCGTCGCCATCTTGTTTACGTGCAACCGGTGAACAGGAAGTGACCGTATCTGGACTGAGGAGGAGCGTCGCTCCTCCTCAGTCCAGATATCTGAGGAGGAGCGTCGCTCCTCCTCAGTCCAGATACGGTCACTTCCTGTTCACCGGTTGCACGTAAACAAGATGTCCGTGTCTGGCGTCGACCTGTCAATCACCCTGTAGCCCCGCCCTAAATGGAGACTCCTCCCCCTCTCTCAGGTCATGTGCTCGCGGATGTGCTCGGGGGTGAACGAGCTGAACGACAACGGGGAGACGCCGCTGCACGTAGCGTGCCGGCTGGGCCGCGTGGAGTCCGTCAGGGCGCTGCTGGGGGGCGGGGCCAAGTGTGACGTCATCGGTGGCACCGGCTACGCCATCCACAGCGCCATGAAGTACAGCGAGAAGGGGTGAGCGGGGAGGAAGATGAGGAAGAGGAAGATGAGCAGAGGTTTCTGGAGGCTGACAATAGGACCTGGGTTTATTTAGATGGGATATCATGGGAAAACATTTATTAATACAAATAATATTTGACCTCTGAATTGTCTGTTAGAAAGAGAACTGCTGAGGTCGCTTTACCAGTCTCAATGTAGTCCTGGTCCTCTATAGACCTCAGTGTAGTCCTGGTCCTCTATAGACCTCAATGTAGTCCTGGTCCTCTATAGACCTCATGTAGTCCTGGTCCTCTATAGACCTCAATGTAGTCCTGGTCCTCTATAGACCTCAATGTAGTCCTGGTCCTCTATAGACCTCATGTAGTCCTGGTCCTCTATAGACCTCAGTGTAGTCCTGGTCCTCTACAGACCTCAGTGTAGTCCTGGTCCTCTATAGACCTCAATGTAGTCCTGGTCCTCTATAGACCTCATGTAGTCCTGGTCCTCTATAGACCTCAATGTAGTCCTGGTCCTCTATAGACCTCAATGTAGTCCTGGTCCTCTATAGACCTCCATCAGTGCTGCAGTAGAATGAGAGGTTTCCTAAAGGGACCCTGGGACTCAGAGACACTACCTACTACTTATGGGGGCACCATAACCAACACTACCTCTTTAGTCCACAGGGGGCACCAGAACCAACACTACCTCTTTAGTCCACAGGGGGCACCAGAACCAACACTACCTCTTTAGTCCACAGGGGGCACTAGAACCAACACTACCTCTTTAGTCCACAGGGGGCACCAGAACCAACACTACCTCTTTAGTCCACAGGGGGCACCAGAACCAACACTACCTCTTTAGTCCACAGGGGGCACCAGAACCAACACTACCTCTTTAGTCCACAGGGGGCGCCATAACCAACACTACCTCTTTAGTCCACAGGGGGCACCAGAACCAACACTACCTCTTTAGTCCACAGGGGGCGCCATAACCAACACTACCTCTTTAGTCCACAGGGGGCACTAGAACCACACTACCTCTTTAGTCCACAGGGGGCACTAGAACCAACACTACCTCTTTAGTCCACAGGGGGCACCAGAACCAACACTACCTCTTTAGTCCACAGGGGGCACCAGAACCAACACTACCTCTTTAGTCCACAGGGGGCACTAGAACCACACTACCTCTTTAGTCCACAGGGGGCACTAGAACCAACACTACCTCTTTAGTCCACAGGGGGCACTAGAACCAACACTACCTCTTTAGTCCACAGGGGGCACCAGAACCAACACTACCTCTTTAGTCCACAGGGGGCACTAGAACCAACACTACCTCTTTAGTCCACAGGGGGCACTAGAACCAACACTACCTCTTTAGTCCACAGGGGGCACTAGAACCAACACTACCTCTTTAGTCCACAGGGGGCACTAGAACCAACACTACCTCTTTAGTCCACAGGGGGCGCCATAACCAACACTACCTCTTTAGTCCACAGGGGGCACTAGAACCAACACTACCTCTTTAGTCCACAGGGGGCACTAGAACCAACACTACCTCTTTAGTCCACAGGGGGCACTAGAACCAACACTACCTCTTTAGTCCACAGGGGGCACTAGAACCAACACTACCTCTTTAGTCCACAGGGGGCACTAGAACCAACACTACCTCTTTAGTCCACAGGGGGCACTAGAACTAACACTACCTCTTTAGTCCACAGGGGGCACCAGAACCAACACTACCTCTTTAGTCCACAGGGGGCACTAGAACCAACACTACCTCTTTAGTCCACAGGGGGCACTAGAACCAACACTACCTCTTTAGTCCACAGGGGGCACTAGAACCAACACTACCTCTTTAGTCCACAGGGGGCACTAGAACCAACACTACCTCTTTAGTCCACAGGGGGCACTAGAACCAACACTACCTCTTTAGTCCACAGGGGGCACTAGAACCAACACTACCTCTTTAGTCCACAGGGGGCACTAGAACCAACACTACCTCTTTAGTCCACAGAGGGCACTAGAACCAACACTACATGAACGTACAACTGAACGTTCCTCAAGTAGCTTTAAGTCCAGAAAAAGAGACAAACTGAGCAAAAATGAAACAACATGGACTCCAAGCTGTTGGTTTCAGAGATGTTGTTCTTCAGTATCGTATCAAGTCCTCTTTTATCCGTCAGCTGTGTGGAGGAGATCCTGAAAGCAGACTCGGGTCAGCTCCAGGCCGAGGACTCTCTGTACGGGGGAAGCCCGCTCCACTGGTCCAAAACGGCTGAGGTGAGAGATGCTGCATCAGCGCTTAGCAAAGATCTGTTTAATTTGTCCAGTAACTGCTGTGCCTTATGTGTGTGTTCGGCTGTGCATTTGTGTCACACTGTACTCACATTATGTCTCGTGTTAATTAATGTGCCCTGTCCCTTCTTTATTAAATAAACACACCGGCCCTCATCTGAGCATCTCCACCCTGAGAGCTTTACAAAGGTGCAGATTGGGGCTTTTTCAATCAGGGTTTGTTAAAGAGACAGACGCTAACACGGAGCGATTCAGACTGAATGCAGGTTTATTCACACAGCATGAGAAGAACTATGTTTTTAAAACATTTAAGGATGTTAACTTATTCTATTGGACCCTAAATAAAAGTATGGCCCTGACAATGAGCGTGATATGTCCCCTTAAGGCGGTCGTGATGATAAACTATTCAACCTGTGCTAGTTTTAGTGCATTGGATTAAAAAATAATAATAATAAACTGGGGTTTGACCCCGGAGAGTTCACATATGTTCAGTTCTCAAACCGGGTCACAGGTGTGTTGTAAATCACTGACTCTGCTGGATCCGTGTACAGCTGATCAGAATCCTCTGCTATGATGAAATGGATGTAGAACTCATCCGGGACAAAGCACTTTCAACTATATGTTAAAAAACAAACGAATGACAGTTGAATTATCTTCACGTCCTTCTGACATCAATCCTTTTGACGATCAATGATGAATCCATCTGAAGAGATTACATCTAAGAATATGTAATATTAATCAGGGATTGGTGGAAAACACCCGTCACCCAAGCGCCTTAACGACTCGTGTAATTACCTCTGCTGTGGGTTGAATAATAAATATTCATGATTTCCTTGTTGATTATGATCGTGATACTTTATTTTATAATACAAAATAGTACATCATTTGTACATTTCAGAAAAAGAAAAGAAAAATGTATATAAATGTAATGTAACTTAACCTCTTAGCGTTCCTGTAAAATTTGCCTAAAACTTCTATCCAGGTATAGCCAAGGTAAACAGGAAGCTGTACTTGAACTATGTGGAGTAAATGCATGGTCTTGGTCTCTTTTGAAAGGTAACAATCTGAAGCTTTTTTCCCTCAATAGTCAGAATCACTTTAAGTGCTGCTGACACTGAGTTATATGAGTTTGAACACACTAAAGCATAAGGTTTTCATTTCCGCCTGAACATTTCTTTGTAAATAGATGCCTGTAGATGACTATAAATGTGACTTATGGACTGGAACACACAATGGGACCATAACCTGAAGCCTTTTCTAGTCTAAGTAAAAAGCAGATAACAATATCACAGAAAATGAATATTTTACACATGTTTTTCTGATGAAATGTCTAGGCGTGTTTTCCATTTTGAGACTGAAAATGTTCATGATATATATACTATATACCTATTTAAAAAGGCTTCTAGTCTTGCAAACTTATAGAGGTACTATTCATATGTACTACCAGTATTGCTGACACAGAGAAAATGAAGTATAAATGCATTTTCATGCTAATTCAATGACAAACCGAGGCTCTTTGAGCAGCTGTCTCTTCTCATCAAATTGAAGGCTGTTGGGATTACCTGCCCCCCCTTTGTAGTTTGTAGCTGTGCTCTCATGCAAACTTGCTTTTCTTCTAAAAACAAAACGGTCTGATCTTGAAAGGGGTTACACAGCTGGAGTCACCAGAACCGTAGGTTTCCATACACATGTGGCACTCGTACCGAACAGTAAATAGGGGGTACAGTGAACACTAGAATGTACAGTAAGGACGCCCGCGGGACGGCAGCACGTTAAGAGCTTTTTAAAACCATCTTCACAAAAAGTAGTGAGAACAAAATATCTTTGATGAAAGAAGGTGATTTCTTTAGATCCATGCAGAGACACAACAACAACAAATACATCAATAACAATATTCAAACATTTAGAGCTCAGAGAAGTTTACATTTTCCTGCAGAGAAATAAACAGAGAGCATCATGAGCAGTGAGAGCCTCCACGACTAAACACACAGGAAGGAGCGCCACCTACAGGAACTCAAACATCTACACCACAATAATGACAAGACCTCAAAGTACCGCCCACAATGTTTGATTGACAGGTGAAGAACAATCAGCTCTCAAGAACGATGATGGAAACAAAATGAGTTTAATAATTAAAACACAGGATTCAACCCGCTGTCCCTTAAATCACTTCTGTCTATTTGAGCTGACAGAACTCAATTGTGTCTCGATAAGTGCCATAAACCCCAAGTCCAGCATAGAGCGGCTGGGTGAATGTGGTCTGGACTCTGTGGAGGAGAGTCATGGTTTCAGAGACGCTGTAGAAGGACAGAACACCTGCTGTGTGATCCAGGTACACTCCTACTCTGGAGGACGGAGGACCAGAGACGGGAGTGTGGACATTGTCGTGAACAAATGTAAAATCTTTATGGTGACGATTTAACAGCCAAGATTTGTCAGTGTTTCCAAACCCACATTCATAACTGCTCCCTGTTCTGCTGATACTCTTGTATGAGACTGCTACATTAAATCTTCCTCCACTGGGCTCCACCTCCCAGTAACAACGTCCAGTCAGACTCTCTCTACTCAGGACCTGCTCACAGTCAGTGAACCTGTCTGGGTGACTAGAATAAGACTGTTCCCAATTATATTTTGCTTTTCTGTTCCCGTTAAATAATGACAGACGTCTGTGTGCTGTGTTTGGATCCAGAGTGATGTCACGTGAATACCTTAAGAATCCAGCTCTGGTCGTGGGCTCTGCTTGCGGCAGTACGTTTGTCCACTTCCCCTTCAGGACGTCCTGTAGTTCATCTCTGACTTCTGACACAGCCGCCGTCACGTCCTCAAAGTATCTCAGAGGACGGATGTTGATGCCGGTGGAGTGTGTAGACTCTCTGGGTGGTGACAGGGAGGGGTAGTTGTGTAGGAACTGGTTGTGATCCTCTGTGTGTGAGAGCAGCTTCAGCTCAGCGTCCTTCCTCTTCAGCTCAGTGATCTCCTGCTCCAGCTTCTCCTGAAGCTCTTTGACTCGACTCACTTCCCTTTTCTGCAGGGATCTGACCTGCTGCTTCACATCAGAGCTTCTGTTCTCCAGGAGACGGATCAGCTGGGTGAAGATCTTCTCGCTGTCCTCCACTGTTTTATCAGCAGAGAGATTGACGGCCTCCACCTCCTGATGAAGCAGCTTCACGTCCTTCTCTCTGTCCTGGATTCTCTGCTGGATGTTTAGTCGACTCCCCTCCAGCTCTCTCTGCCTCTCGGTCCTTTCTGCTGCAGCTGAGACTGTGTCGTGGCCTTTATGGTCATCCACAGAGCAGAGGTAACAGATGCACTGCTGGTCGGTACGGCAGAACATCTTCATCACCTCGTCGTGAAGAGAGCAGATGTTCTCCTGGAGCTTCTTGGACGGCTCCACCAGCTTGTGCTTCTTTAATGGAGCCGCTTCATAATGAGGCTGCAGGTGTTCCTCACAGTAAGAAGCCAGACACACCAGACAGGACTTGAAGGCTTTCCGTCTCCTCCCAGTGCAGACATCACAGGCCACATCTT